>NC_022012.1:49874091-49876066 GCF_000317375.1 Microtus ochrogaster | reverse complement strand
GCCATGTGGGCGGCCGGGTGCCGGGACGCAGCCCGCTCCTATTTCTACAGCATATGGGTGTGTAGAAGAGAGAACAAGTTAAAGGAGTTGGGTCTCTCCACCATGTTGGTTCCAGGGATAAAACTCGGGTGGTTAGGCTTTGCTGTGAGTGTCTTTTCCAGCTGTGCCATCTCACTGACCTGCCTCAGATAATTTCTGTTGATTTGAGAAGGACATACAGATAAATGCATCAAAGAAAATTGTGCAAACTATGCTGATTCAAACAAGAAGCAGCAGCCATGACATTACATACAGGTATTACCATTCCTGGCTGGGGTTGCAGAGTTACACTAGCAGGCTGTTAAGGAAACGAAATATAGCTTGAAAATACCTGCAGGAATGAAATTAGCAGTAGTGATAGAGTAGACCAGACCCCCCACTGATGACAATAACACAAGGCAAAGGCAAAATATAAATGAGTTGAATTGTTGAAAAGGTAATGAATTCCTCGGCTGAGTTAGTTAGGAGACTCAGAAGATGTAGGCAAGAGACTCAGCAGTATTGATGACATATTTGTTAAACTTGCAGAGAAATCTCTGGAGTCCTAGAACATAAATGTTCAAGATTGAAGAAAATCTTATTTTTGAATTAGACTTTTCCAAGAGTATTTGAACAGAGCTGATAGGTGGGAAGTTTATCTATCATTGCAGAGCCAGCACTAAGCTCTCTGTCTTCAAGTTGATTAGAGAATTGCAAATCACTGCAAAAAGACATAAATGATTGTGAGTTGCTAGTGGTTACTAGCATAAGTGTAACAGAAGCAAATGCAAAATTTACTCTGGATAATGATAGTAACAGTCTTGATTTCAAATAATTTCAACAAAATTTCCAAATAGAGTATTGCATAGTAAAATAATTAGGCATGGCAGAAATAAAAATCAATAGAAGCAGACTACCAGCTCTCCATAACTATGCTTACCAAATGCAAGGGCAAATTACATTTGTGTTTAAGAGAAATGGACATTTGAGATCTGAGGATTGTAGTAATCAGAAATAATAGTAATTAAAGTAGTAATCAAAATTGTAATCCAGACTAAGCTTGCAAAATGGAAAAAAAGGTAGAGAAAAATAAAAGAAGAGCATAAATAATATGATGCATAGTGAATATTTTAGGTTTTTGAACAACACTCTAGGGCAGGGATTCTCAACCTTCTTATGCTGCAGCTCTTTACTACACATCCTCATGTTATGATGACCAACAATAAGAATATTTTATTGATACTTCGTAACTATTAGTTTTTCTACTGTTAAGAATTATAATGTAAATATCTGCTATGCAACCACTAGTGTTGAGAACCACTGCTCTAGAAGAAGAGACTAGGACAGAAATAACATTTGAGTAATTGCCACTAAGAATGTTCCAAGAACTCCAAGTTAATCTGCAGTCTTAGGATTCACTGTGAAGTCCATTGAACTCATAATAAAGAGGATGGGAGAATCCACTCATAAGCCATTATCATCCACAAACTTGGATCAGAATTCCTAAGCAGAATTTGAGCAAACTAAATCCTGAAATATGTATATATGTGTGTGTTAAGGGGAAAAAAGTGTTTTAGAATAAAGCTGAATTGATCGAAGATTCTCACATTTGGCTTAATGCTGGAAAGTTAAATTAACAAAAGAAACCACAGTCATTTGAGAAATATAATGAAAGCATTTGCTAAGTTGTATAGCAAGTCATTATAAGGATCTATGGTAAACCATGATGTGATAAAGTCGAAATTTCCTCAGTCTGACAAAATATGTCTACAAAAAGTTATATCAAGGGGCTGGAGAGATGGCTCAGAGGTTAAAAGCACTGACTGTTCTTCCAGAGGTCCTGAGTTCAATTCCCAGCAACCATATGGTGGCTCACAACCATCTGTAATGAGATCTGGTGCCTTCTTCTGGCCTGCAGCATACATGCAGGGAAAACTCTGTATATATAATTAATAAA
>NC_022012.1:49864005-49872636 GCF_000317375.1 Microtus ochrogaster | reverse complement strand
CAGACCCAAAAAGATGAACATGGGATGTACTCACTCATAATTGGTTTCTAGCCACAAATAAAGGTCAGTGAGTCTATATTTTGATATCCTAAAGAAGCTAAATAAGAAGGTGAACCCAAAGAAAAACATATAGTAAAATGTTCTTTAAAAGTCTCATTTAAAATTGGGAACAAAAAGGGAGTGCCTGGTGCTACTACTTCTCAAAGATTACTTATCAGAAAAAAAGAAAAGTTGTAAGATTTTGAGGGAAAAAAGAATCTTTATTAGCTAATGATGGAATTGTACATGAATTATTACATAAAAAATTATTATAAATGGCAAGTTTATAGTAGGGACACTAGATACAAGGATAATATGAAAATCAATTACATTGATAATATCAGCATATGACATATCTAGAAATAAAACTTAATTTACTATTATTTTTAATTTTTCTCCAAACTGATTTGTGCATTCAATGAAATTCCAGTTAAAATCTAAATTTCATGTTGTGAAAGTTGAAATAAAGTTTCTAAAATTAAGATAAGAATTTTTTTTGTTTGTTTGGGTTTTTATTTTTATTTTTTTTTTTTTTTGGTTTTTCGAGACAGGGTTTCTCTGTAGCTTTGGTGCCTGTACTGGAACTAGCTCTTGTAGACCAGGCTGGCCTCGAACTCCCAGAGATCCGCCTGCCTGTGCCTTAGAATTTTTAAATTTATATTTATTACTGTGTGTACTCATGTATATGCATTGTCAAGACAAGAGGGCAGCTTGTATGGGTAGGCTTTCTCATGTGGGTCCTAGAGGTCACACTCAGCTCATCAGGCTCTGTAAGCACCTTAGCCCGAGCACCTTAACATCTCACCAGCCCTAATGGGATTTTTTTTTAAATAAATTTTTGTTGAGCTCTACATTTTTCTCTGCTCCCCTCCCTATCTCTCTCCTCCCCATCAATCCTCTCTCAAGGTCTAGTTCTTGTCTTTTTCTACTTCCCATGTAGATTAGATCCATGTATGTCTCTCTTGGGGTCTTCATTGTTGTGGATATTCTCTGGGATTGTGATTTGTGGGCTGGTTTTCTTTGCTTTATGTTTTAAAGCCATTTATGCGCGAGTAAATGTGATAATTGTCTTTCTGTGTCTGGGTTACCTCACTCAAAATAATGTTTTCTAGCTCTATCCATTTTCCTGCAAAATTTAAGAGTCATTTTTTTCTGCTGTATAGTACTCCATTGGGTAACTGTACCACATTTTCTTTATCTATTCTTCAGTTGAGGGGCATTTAGGTTGTTTCCAGGTTCTGGCTATGACAAACAGTGCTGCAATGAACATAGTTGAGCACATGTCCTTGTGGCATGATTGAGCATCCTTTGGATATATACCCAAAAGTGGTATTACTGGGGCCTGAGGAAGGTTGTTTCCTAATTTTTTGAGAAATCGCTATACTGATGTCCAAAGGGGCTATACCAGCTTGCATTCCCACTAACAATGCAGAAGTGTTCCCTTTCCCCTATAACCTGTTCAGCACAAGTTGCCATCAGTGTTTTTGATCTTGGCCACTCTTACTGGTGTAAGATGGAATTTCAGAGTTGTTTTGATTTGCATTTCAATGGTGACTAAGGATGTTGAACATTTCCTTAATTGTCTCTCAGCCATTTTAGATTTCTCTCTTGAGAGTTCTCTGTTTAGGTCTGCACACCATTTTTTTATTGGATTATTTGTTCTTTTGATGACCAATTTCTTGAGTTCTTTGTATATTTTGTCTGATGTGGGGTTAGTGAAGATCTTTTCCCATTCTGTAGGCTGTCATTTTGTCTTGTTGACCATGTCCTTTCCTTTACAGAAGCTTTTCACTTTCAGGAGGTCCCATTTATTAATTGTTTCTGTCAGTGCCTGTGCTGCTGGGGTTACATTTAGGAAGTGGTCTCCTGTGCCAGTGTGTTCAAGTGTACTTCCCACTTTCTCTTCTATAAGGTTCAGTGCAGCTGGCTTTATATTGAGATCTTTGATCCATTTGTACTTGAGTTTTGTGCATGGTGATATATAGGGATCTATTTTCATTCTTCTACATGTTGATATTCAGTTATGCCAGCACCATTTGTTAAATATGCTTTCTTTTTTCCATTTGATATTTTTTGCTTCTTTGTCAAAACTCAGGTGGTCAAAGATATGTGGATTAATATCCAGGTCTTCTATTCGGTTTCATTGGTCCTCCTTTCTGTTTTTATGCCAATATCTGGCTGTCTTCAGTTCTGTAGCTCTGTAGTAGAGTCAGGGATTGTGATGCCTCCAGAAGTTCTCTTATTGTCAGGATAGTTTTGGCTATCCTGGGTTTTTTTTGCTTTTCCATATGAAGTTGAGTACTTTCGAGGTCTGTAAAGAATTTTGCTGGGCATTGTGTTGAATCTGTAAATTGCTTTTGATAAGATTGCCATTTTTACTATGTTAATTCTACCTACCCAAGAGCATGGGAGCTCTTTTCACTTTCTGGTGTCTTCTTCAATTTCTTTCTTCAAAGATTTAAAGTTCTTGTCATACAAGTCTTCCACTTGTTTGGTTAGAGTTACTCCGAGATATTTTATGCTATTTTGTGGATGTTGTGAAGGGTGATGTTTCTCTGATTTCTTTCTCAGCCCTTTATCATCTGTGTACAGGAGGCCTACTGATTTTTTTTTGAGTTAATCTTGTATACTGCTACATTACTGAACGTGTTTATGAGTCTTAGAAGTTGCTTGATAGAATTTGGGGGGTCACTTAGGTATATACTACCATATCATCAGCAAACAGTGAGAGTTTGACTTCTTCTTTTCCAATTTGCATCCCCTTGATCTTCTTTTGGTGTCTTATTGTTCTAGCTAGGACCTCAAGAACTCAGTGGAATTGCTGCAAGTTTCTCTTCATTTAGTTTGATGTTGGCTGTTGGCTTACTGTATATTGCCTGAAGTTATTTTTTAGGTCATTTTCTTCTGCTTCGTCTATATTTGGTTGTTCAAGTTTTATTGTAGGGTTTTACTGGTGTTGTGTTGCTCTTTGTGGTGTTGTGTGTGTTCTTACCTTTTAAACTCATCTTTTAGTCTAATAGTTGTGGTTGTTGGGACTGTCTGTGATTCTGGTGATTAATCTTCTAGGTGCCAGTGAATCCAAGGCTCAGATGGTTGCTCGTCATGGTACAGTCAGTGCCACGGTTTTAGTTACCCCGCTGGTCACTCTGTGTTCCTGGAGGTCGGCTCAGCACTCTCAGGCTTTGCTCCATTCCCTTGGAGTTTGCTGTTTCAGGCTTGCTCTGGTCTAGGTTGTTAGCTCAGACCTGTTTCTGTAAATGTCCCTGAACTGGTTCTGCTCCTGCTCACCTGGAGCTTGCTTTCTCAGGCCCCTTCAGCCTAGGTAGCTGGTTCAGTCTCAGCCCTGTGGAATTTGTTGCCTCAGGCCTGCTCCAGCCCAAGGTTGAGTTCATTGCCTCAGGCCTACTTTGGCTTTGACCTTTTTTACAACTCCTGGTCTGGATCTGCTCATGCAAATGTCCATTGCTTAGAATTGGTCCTTCAAAGGTCTCTGGCTCTGATCTACTCCTTTGGAGTTCCCAGGCTCGGGTGTGCCCAGTCCTGCAGAGGACCTGGCTCAGGCTTACTCCCTCAGAGGTCCCAGACTCACACTCACCTGCAGAGGTTTCTGGTTCCTGCCTATTTCCTAGGAGGTCCCAGATGCACACGAGAGATTTTTTTTTTAACAAAAAAGAATCAAAAGGACCAAAAGATTTTTAAAAAGTGCTATATGAGGATTTGCTTGCCCCAATATCATTACTTACTTTAACTATACAGCTAAGATTGCAAGTATGTCTAGTGGATACTCTGATGCAACTGGATAGCAGTAATAATTTGCTTACTCGGGTGTCATTACTTACTATAAGAATACAGTAAAGATAGGATCATTAGTAGGTACAGTGATGCATCTGGATAGGAGAGATATCTTTTAATGTTCTGTGATACGGTAGGATAGCTATACTTGACAACAACTAATTTAATATGTCAGATTAGCTAATAAGATTTTGAATTCTCCAAACACAAAGAAATACTGTGTGTCCATGGATATATATTTGGATTCTGATCTGATCATTGCACATTATTAACTGTATATAAATATCAGTGTCTCATAAATACATGCCCTCCCTCCCTTCCTCCTTTCCTCCCTCCCTTCCTTACTTCCTGATTGATTGAGACACGGTCTCACTAAGTAGCCCTGGTTGGGCTGGAACCTACTGCTTTGTAAATCATGCTGATCTCAAACTCATAGAGATCCACTGGCCTCTGCTGGGATTAAAGGCATAAGCTAGGATGACACAAACATACTGTGTCAATAAAAATAAAAATATGTATTTTGTAATGCTGAAGTCATTCAGATAATTTGCTAATAAAGCACACATGGAAAAAGAATACACATAATTGAATTAATTATTTATTCATGTGTACATTGGATATGTAACATGTGACATACATACATGAAAAAAAGAAAGCATCACAAATCATCAGAATGTGTGTTCCAATTAAAAATTATATACTTTGGAATGCTGGGGAGATGTCTCATCAGTTAAGAGCACTAACTACTCTTTCAAGGTCCTGAGTTCCTTTCCCAGAACCATGTGTGACTCAAGTTCCAGAGGATCTGCCATGAAGTGGTGCACTGTCATGCATAGGAAACCACCCATTCACACCAAAATAAAAATAAATTCCAAAAATCATACTGTTTTGAACTAAGGTGTTGGATTAGAATTTCCATCTTGCAACCGGAAATTAGAAGAGTCAGAATGAAAAAGGAGAAACTATAATCTGAGGAAGAGAGATTGAGAGTCAAGAGAAAGCTAATAAGATATCTAAAAAGAACAGAAACAGAAAGGCGGTACAGAGAACAGTAGAAAATAGTCCACAGTTCCACCCCTACTCTCCTGAGAAGAATATTAGTAGTTAATGATTCATTGAAAGAATCAGCAAAACTTCAAAATCCTAGGAGCAAATGAATAATTTATCAGAACCTTTGAAATATACTGAAGCAGTGCTGAGGGTCATTTATAGCTATAGATGTCTACATTTAAAAATATAACAAATAAAGCCAGTGATATAATTGTTCACCTCAAGGTTTTGAATTAGAAAAGGTCAAATTCAAAATTAGGAAACAGGAAGTATAATAAAGAATGAGCCACATACAAATAAAATGGAATTTAATAAGATAGGTAAATGAAACAAAAAGTTGGTTCTTTAAAAGATTAAACAAGAATGACAAGATCTTAGCCAAACTATACAAATGGAAAACACCCAGTTAGTAAATTTAGCAGAAAAAAAGGAAGATATTATAATAGGGCATTACTGAATCAGAACTATTATTATGAAATATTTTGAAAGTTATATTCCAGTAAATTGGAAAATAGAGAAGAAATGGGTAAAATGCTAAATACATATGATCAACACAAATGAAACCAATATAAAGCTCCTGTCTAGGTGCACAGTGGTCAACAACACTGAAGCATTAGTAGGGTTCTTCAACAGAAAATTCCAAGACTAGACTAAGGCTGCCAAACAATACCATTCTTTTAAAGGAAATTAACACCAGGGGCTGGAGAGATGGCTCAGCATTTAAGAGCACTGACTGTTCTTCCAGTGGACCCAGGATTGGTTTTTAGCATCCACATGGTGGCTCACAGCTGTCTGTAACTCCATTCCCAATGATCTGCTGTCTTCTGGCTCCCACAGGTATCAGTTGTTACATGGTACACAAGTAGTCAAAATACCCATATACACACAGTATTTTTTTAAAAGAAGAAAATTAACAACAATGCTATTTAAACTATTATTTCTTAAACAGTCAGGGAGGTTTTGCCAAACTCATTCTACAAAGCAACAAATCCTTAAATTGCATGGCAAAATAATAGTTTACCAAATGAAAACATAAAACATTATGGCATATCCTTATGCAGTAATGAAGCTGATTTCATTCCAGGGTTGCAATGTTGATTTAATACAACAAATATATTAATACAGTGTAGCACAATAATGTAGACAAGTCTTTTGACAAAGTCCAGTCTGTACATGATAAAAAAAATTAAAGAAACTAGTGATAGAAAAAATGTGTTTAATATGAAAATTATATATGGGAAATCTGTTGCCAAAATTATACTAAAAGGAAAAAAATAAAACATTTCCTCTAAAATCAAGGAGGAAACAAGAGTGTTATTCACTCTTATTTAGTATAGTGCTTCAGTTTTTAAGCAATAAATGGGGGACAAGCAATAAAAACCACAAAGATGGGAAAGAACAAGTCAGATTTCCCTATTTGGTCTGATAAGCAGTTTTAGTAGAGTATACAAAATCAAGAAACAAAAACCAGGAGCTTGTATATAACAATAATAAACATACTAGGAGGAAAAATACAATGAATATATAAAAATAGTCAATGTCCTTAACTATCGGGGAAATGAAAGTCAAACCTCCATCCAGATTTGCCATTATGAGAAAGATATCCTCAGGGAAAAACAACAAATGATTAGTTTTTGGTTATCGGAAAAAGAAAATTTTGTTGTAATTGGAGCCGCGGGGCTGCGTCCCTGGCACCCGGCTGCCTGCATGGCTAGCTTATGCCCCGAAATAATTAAACGGAAACTGTATTCTTTTAAACACTGCCTGGACCATTAGTTCCAGCCCCTTATTGGCTAGGTTTTACATAGTGATCTAACCCATTTTTAATAATCTGTGTAGCCCACAAGGTGGCTTACCAGGGAAGATCTTAACCTGCGGCTGTCTGGAGTGGGAGAATCATGGCGACTCCTTGACTCAGCTTCTTTCTCCCCGCATTCTGTTCTGTTTACTCTACCCACCTAAGGGTTGGCCTATCAAATGGGCCTAGGCAGTTTCTTTATTAACCAATGAAAGCAACAGATTAGAAAGAAATCACTCCCACATCAAAATTTTTCTAAAGCTGTTGGAAGAAGTGGAAATTAATGCCTCCTCTATGGGAATAATTATGAAAGTTCTTCAAGGAAATAAAAATAGAACTATTGTCTGATACACCTATCCCAATCGTGTGGACATCTCCTAAGAAATCAGACTGCGGTAAAGTATAGATAACCTGCTCACCCATCGTATCTTGACCACCATCCTGAATCAGCCTTCACTCCATCAATAGATGTCATGAAGGAAAATGGAATTACACCATTTGTAGGAAAATTCATAGTACTGAACATCCTCATGTTAAGCAAAATAATGCAAACTCATAAAGAAGGGTTATATATTCTCTTTCATGTGAAATCTAGAGTAAAAAAATGTGATAGTAGAAAGGACAGAACGCAGAAGATGAGAACTTGGGGGAGGTAGAGTGAGTACAGAAGAAGGTTGCGAATGGGATGTGCATATAATAAGCCACATTGTTCATGTATAAAAATGTCACAGTATAACCATAATTGTTTTTAACAATTAACATATGCTAATAACATAATATAAGGAAAATGCTACTATAGTGATTTTTATATCCTATACTTAAAATTAACTTTTAATCCAAGATTAAGTCCAAATGTTAAAAGCCTAAACTTTTAGAAGATAATGTTAACTATTATCTCTTTACTTCGCTGTTTTGCTTAGTTGGGGGTGGTAATGTTGCTGAGTTTTGTGCAAATTGTCTAAACGTGTGTGAGGTCCTGAATTCAGTACCCATCACCACTTCCCCAAAAAAGATTTTAAAATTATCACTAAAAAGAAATCTTTATATGATGCCTTTAATCTTAGCACTTAGGAGGCAGAGGCAGACAAATCTCTGTAAGTTTGAGGCCAGCCTGGTCTACAGAGCTAGTTCCAGGACAGCCAAAGCTACACAAAGAAACCCTGTCTTGAAAAGCCAAAAAAATAAAAAAAAATTAAAAAATCTTTATAAATTTGACCATTAAGAGTAGAAACTTTGATTCAACAATATACATCTTTAAGAATAAAAAGCATAGGGGAATTTTATATGTTTAATCAACTAACTATATCTGGATTCCCTACAAATTAATGAGAATTAACACTGCCACCAACAGGGAAAATAGCGAAGCAATTATCTATTCTAAAAGAAATCCAAATACTCAGTAAACTCAACTTATCAGCCTTTTTACTAATCAATCTGGAAAATTTAAATTAGGAACTCAATTTGTTATTATGGTTCACATCACAGAATGATAGAATTTCAAGTGCCTGAAAATAGAAAATCCTGAAAAAAGATCTAGAACAGTGGAAACATTTTTACATAGCTGTACATTTGCATAGTTGGTGCTCTCCCTTTTTAAGTTTGTTATCATTAACTAGAGTTGTGGGCATTCGTATTACATTTTATGAACACAGATATTCAAAGACAGCATCAAGTATGGAGAATACCTTAAATATTTATCAGTGGCTGAAAACTGTGGGATGTTCATATAATATACTATTTCTTGACTATTATTGTCAGCAATGAAGACTATATATTACAACCCTGGGCATGGTTATTCTTCACAGTGTATAGAGAAACAATATATGTGCATACCAAATATTTTTTTAAATTCCAGTAATACAAAATTCAAGAAATGGCCAAATAGTGCGCACGCTCTCTCTCTCTCTCTCTCTCTCTCTCTCTCTCTCTCTCTCTCTCTCTCTCTCTCTCTC
>NC_022012.1:49860926-49863495 GCF_000317375.1 Microtus ochrogaster | reverse complement strand
AAGGATGGATATGGGAGCAGGGAAGTATATATCTTAATTAAGGGAGCCATTTTAGGGTTGGCAAGAGCCTTGACTCTAGAGGGGTTCCCAGGGGTGCAGATAGATGTTCCCTGCTAGGTCCTTCGGCAGCTGAGGAGAGAGAGCCTGAAATGGCCCGATCCTATAGCCACACACTCGTATTTTTACAGTTTATACATAGGTGGTAAGCATAGAAAGAAAATACTTAATGTTTTCTCACAATAGTGATTATTCATTCAGAGAAGGGGGCATGTCCAGGACGCATTACCCAGGTACCTACATTTTTTGTTGTTTGGTTTTTGAGATAGATTATTACTCTGTTGGACAGATTGATCTAAAACTCCTAAACTCAAGTGATCCTCTTGACTCAGTTTCCAAAGTGCTGCAACTATAGATACTCAACATTGATGCTGTGCTTACACAAATGACCTCTTGACTGTTCCTGTTCTTTAATGTGTTCATATCATAACTATTCTTTGCTGTGTTCTTAAATCTTTTCTGTATGTCAGCATAAAATTATCATTACAAATTCAAGATAAATTGCTCTAAACAAAAGAATCTTATTACAGAAATGCTCGGTTATTTTATATGTGTTTCTAAAACATTTTTGCATCCAGAAAGGCATTTCCTTTATTTTTACTATTGCGTTGAATTTGGTACAAGTGAGCATGATTTGTATTTGCTTTGACTTCTCTCATGACTTTGTGATGATGAACATTACTCTTATGATTGGATAGTAACAGTGTTCTAGAAACTTTCTGCAGTTTATCAGTAACACGAGACATTTGTATGCTGTTACTGCAAGTAAACAGTTTAAGCAGATAGACTGGATATGGAGTTTGACCAATTGCCCTTACTAAGTTTTTATATTGCTGCCAAATTTAAATAGAGATTCAGCTGTTAACCTTTTAAACCTGAATAAGTAAGCCCCATAGCTGAAGGATTCACATTTTAAACTGAAGTGAGGAAAAAGTCACATCACAATCTACTTTGTAATGCTTTAAGCCAACCCTGCCATGCATGGGCTTTCAGTTTTATCACAGAAAGGTATACTAACATATGAAGTACAAACATAAAAATTCCTCCCCACCTTTTCCCAACTATTTGCAAGTACTTACCACATACTTAGGCTAAGTCACTAAACTGTGAGACTTTTCACCACCTAATTGAATTCTGAACATTGTTTGGTTTTATGTGTCTTGGTTTCAAGCTGGGATTTTTCAGTGTAGAACTGGAAAGTCTGGAAAGTATTCAATACCAGATATTTCATTTCATGTCTTCACTGTTCTCAGCTTACACAGCTGCTTTCTTAGAGCTTCTGATAATTACCTAAATTAGCTTCTGTGGGTCCGTATTGTGGCAGAAATTGGAATATCTGTAGCTCAAAGTAATAGAAATGTTTGTTAGATGTTCTTCAGCTACCTTAAGTTAGAAGACCAGTGTACTGACACATGGGGTTGTTAATTTTACAATCTGACAAAGGTTTAATTTAGATATGAATTACATTTTTTTCCAAGACAGGATTTCTTAGTATAACCTTGGCTGTCCTGGATCTTGTTCGAGTTGACAAAGATCATTCAGTTGAATAAATACCTAAATTTGTGAATTGTTATATGTCAATGGTATATTTTATAAGATACATCATGTGAATATTAATTTTAAAAAGGTAGTTCCTAAGGTAAGCCTTTCCTTACTGCAAACATAGCTAGCTTTGTTCCATTATTTGGAATCACTTATTGTGGTTTCCTTATGAAAGTAGTTTTTTAATAGGCAAAGGAATTCTAATAAAAATTTCACAGATGAATATTTTCAGTGTTGATTTATAGAAACATTTTTTCACATAGTTTTGGTAATAGTGTTATAGCTATACAAGTTAACTCTTTATGGATTTTTTCCATTATAGTTTGAGCCTCTTGTCTTTTGTAAGAAAAAAATGCATATTTAATAGAACACACTTGCACAGTATAATGATTTAAGGTAAGCTTAACAGTGACCATTTGAAAACTAGAACCCGGAATAAACGGAGGCTTTGACAAGAACCCTGCTTGGCCTCCTTCTTCTCTCTCAGCCCATTATCTTCCAGTAGTACCTCTCCAGGACCCTGGAATAACTGATCAGCCAGGCGGGTTACACCCCTAGACTGAGTAACCAGCCAAGGTGGTCTACAGTGCAGAGGGCAGCGGCAGTTTCTCTGTTTTGGTGGCTGGCCTGCAGAGTAGTAGTCCTTTTGTTGGCGAGGTCCCTGGTGAACGAGGAGCCGGGTCCTGTTCCTGAAGACCCTTCTGAGGGGAGAGAGGGATCTTGGCCCCCCAGCAGGAGACAGGAAACAGAGCGAGGGCATTTTATAAGAGGAGCCCCCGGCCAGAGGGAAACCTGATCCGGTGTTAAAAGACCCATTAGATAGCATCGATAGGACAAGATGGGCAGGTGCCAAAGCAAGAATTCACCCAATAATCTAAAAAACAACATGAAAACACCAGAACCCAATGATCTTACAACAGAAGGACTTGAACACTCTAACACAGAAGAAGTGGAAAAAATTGACTTTATG
>NC_022012.1:49850959-49858041 GCF_000317375.1 Microtus ochrogaster | reverse complement strand
AAAGAACTCCTACAGCTGATAAACACCTTTAGTAATGTGGCAGGATACAAGATCAACTCCAAAAAATCAGTGGCCTTCCTATACGCTAAGGATAAGTAAACAGACCTGAATACAGAAGCTATATTAATTACAATATGTGTGGCGTATTAGTTAAGGCTTCTTATTAACTAACTCTTACGTCGTAAATTAACCCATTTCTATTAACCTATGTATTGCCATGAGGTCATGACCTACCGGTAAGGTTCTGGTGTGTTCTTCTCCTTGGCAGCTACATGGTGTCTCCTTCACTCCACCTACTCTCTCTGTATATCTCTGTTCAGATTTCCTGCCTCGCTTTATTCTGCTCTGCCATAGGGTAAAGCAGTTTCTTTATTAACCAATTTTAATAAAACATATTCACAGCATACAGAGGGGAATCCCACAACATTCCCTCTTTTTGTCTAAATAGTTTTTTTAACTTTAACATATTAACATTACATATAACAAAATAGGTATCAAACAAGAATTACAATTACAATAACTTTTGAGAGTCTAAAGTTTCATATTTAATTTAACTTTTATCATAACTAGGAAAAACTATAACCATCTGTCTTCAACTCCATCAAAGACTCCAGAAGGATATACTATTACCTTGGTAAACAGGAAGTGCATTATAATAAGCAACATCCAAAACTCTAGAATTGACAGAGGCATCTCACTGCCTGGATAGTCACCCAGAGTTCTTCTGCAATGTTTTGGCATACATATTCAGCCTACAGGCCCATTGTATCCGGCAAACTTTTCCATGAAGCAGAAAATTTGAAAGACTGTTTAGCCTATATTGGCAGTTTTTCAGTCACTTTCTCCTGTGTCATGCAGAATGTGTGGCAGACTCTTTCATTAAGCAGGAACCCTAAAGGACTGTCTCACCTTCTTTAGGCAACTTCAGCAATCATTTTTCTGTGGGTCCTGCATGTCCAGTTCATACAGTATAACATCAAGCAGTCCAGACAAGAGTGGTTTCTTGCCCTAATGGCTAGCCTTATCACATTGAAGGCAAATTCCATAATGAGTTTTGTCAGTGCCCATCAACCTCTCTAAAGTAATTGGTGCTGCCAGAAGCAGACATTTTTTACTGTCAAGAAAAATCTAATTTCTTAAAACATTTTAAATGCCATATTCTGTAGGTCTTTGAAGTATTGAAGATTATCTATCTAACTGAAATATATCACTGTATTTTTGGAAAACCTAACTAACATGACTACAGTTTGACTATTATAAATGACTATTAATCTGTATTTCTTCATTATACATTACATTTTTAAATGAGCTACACAAACACAATACCTTAAACAAGAGCAGAAATACATATACACAGTATAACAAATTTGTATTGATACAAATTAAATTTGTGTCAATAGGCCAAGATCCAAACAAATGCAAAGTATTCATCTGTATATATCATATCCCCTCTAAGTGAAAATAAACATTTATAAACAATCATTTTTGGAATTTGGGCATAGTTTCTCCAAATTGCTTCCTGCTGTTTGTTGGGCAAAGTATTCTTAGGGTTCATGAAGACCTTTTTGTGGGGAGTCTTGGTCCATCAAACTACATTAGCCTGAAAGAAATACACAGATTCTCATCTTCTGTAGAAACAAAAGCAGAACCTCTTTTCCAAAGTAACATATCCTTAGACTCAAATTTTGAAGTCAAGAAAATTTAAAATGTATATGTTGGTTTAACTTAGCAGCTCCTAGAATCAGATATCTCTCTGTAAATCAAATATTCAAAGAAAACACAATAATATACATAATCCAGACTCTCTGTCTGTTTCTTACATCAATTCCCCATAGCCTACCACATTACAGTCATCTCATAGCGAATTAGAGATCAAATTTCCCCTAAGCAGGGCTTCTGTGATTCCTAATCTGAAGGGCTATTACAGGACTACACACCTACATATCTGTGTCTGTCTCATTAGGATACTGTGTTGGGTTCCACTATATGCTTCTACTCTCCGTCAATGGTGTGCCTTCTGGTGTTATGTATGATGGGAGTAACTACTGGCTGTCAGATTGGATGTGAAACCTGCTCCACAGGTTTTTCTCAATCTGGTCAAAGTTCTTGGGAGATTATAATGCCTAGGAGGACCTCACTACTATGACTTGAACAGTGTTTGGAATGTGATAGTTTTTAATTTTGGAAATACTTCATTTACTTTGAGTAGATAGTAAGGCTGATACTATTTCTGGATCCATTCACTTCAAGCTCATAGCCTACATGTTTCTCTTGAATGGAAGGAATCTGCATCATTCTCCAGGTTTTTAACTGCTCCTGAAGTTTTGACTGGTAGTTCTTTATCTGCTAGCTTTAGTTTTTGTAAGGGAAGTACAAAGATCTTTTATTCATTTTTTTCAGTGTTTTCAACAGAATAATGAAATCTTTCTGATGGCATTTTAAAACTGTGTTTTAAAAATTAAATATTTATCAGCTAGAAAAGAATATATAAATCCAGAATTTTATGAATTAGTTATATGAATTTTATGAATTAGTTATATTAGTTATATATTATATTAGTAATGTGTGTAATTGAACATCATCCTGTTTGATGTTGAGCCTTGTTTCAGATGTTGGAAAACAATGTGTGCTATCTTGTACTTACAAATATATCACAAGTAGAAGATTTGGTTGAAGCATGAGACTTGCATTGGTTGACTAAGCCCAGCACATAGCCTCATCTAGAAAGTCTGTATTGAAACTGGAACTGTAGGCTTAGAGTTGACATTTTTAAAAATGTGAGTGTGTATTTTGCTTTATATGTGAAATGTATGCACCGGGTGGATGTGGTGGTGGTCACTCCAGATGTCAGGTGCTCTACTCTCTCACTCACCACCATGCTCCCTCGATGCAGAGTCTTACTGAACCTGAAACTAGGCTAGAGGCCGGCAAGCAACCAGAGGTCCTCCTGTCTCTATTGCTACCCTGGTCCAGCAGTGCTGGGGTTACAGGTACACAGGATTATGCTCAGCTTTTTGTAGGGCTTTTGAGGATTTGAATTCAGATCCTGATGTTTGCACAGCAAGTACTTATACACTGAGCATATAGAGTTACCAGCACTAGAGTTACCTTTATACTAAATAAGCCTTACATCCTTTGGGGTGGCTTTTATTTCTTTTTAGGTGCAGAGTATTGCTTATCTACAGACATGTAGACATAGGAAATCAAAACCATATTTACTACTCATTATAGGCAGGTTAAACCTAAACACCATAATAAAGTTTCCATAAGGCTACCTCTCCTCCATTACTCTGCCTGTGGCTCAGCTTAATGTTGATTGTATCATGTGTAAGTGAACGCTTACTGTTTTTAACCACATTTATCTAAGTCCCAGTTTCTCAGAAATAGTGACAGAAAAAAACAAAAACAAAATGCCTATACCTGTGTGTGGAACTTGATGCCAGATTTTGTTTGTTCAACTGAGTTCTTTTAAATTAGCAGGTTTCTTGGCAAATAGTAACTAATATTAACTAAAGCAAATAGAAATCACTTTCTTAATAATATAGGATTTTCTGGTTAAAATAAGACTTTGTAGGTTTCACTTTCCTTTGAAAAATAATCATAGGATTGCATATCAACCTCATTGAGTTGTGACAGCTTAGTAACATATTCAAGTAAGTCACAAGAATTTAGAATATGAATTTTCATATTTATAGTTTAGAGTCAAAGTATGTTATTGTAGAAATAGGGCACAAATTAAAAATTAAATTATTCCTACCTTTTAACAGTATTGAACATTCATTTTAAAAAAGAATTTGGTAAGGGATAGTTACCAAAAACCTATAACCTTATATTTAATATAGTAAAACACTGATGCACAGCCTAAGATTCCTGGGAAACTGGATATAATAAGAAGGTTATTGGCTACCAGAACAACCATGTGGTGCTTTCCTTTTATTTGATCTTGAGATCTCCTGGTATATAGCCTACTACTAAATACCTAACTGGTGACCAGCTATCCCTCTTACAGAAAGTTTGTCACACTGGCAGATGCTTTTGTGACTTTTGTCTGACCTGTGACCTGTGATGGTTTTGTAGGATTTTTTTTTGGGGGGGGGGGTTGTTTTTGTCATTGTTGTTTTTTGTGTGTGTATGTGTGTTTTGTTATTGTTGTTTTTAAGATAGCCCTTCTGTGGGAGAGCCTGGATTGAAGGAAAGATAGATTCAGATTTGTCCCTCAAGTAAGACCCAGAAGAATTACCTCAACAAACTACAAAAAGTAACTTGTACTACAGAAAGTAGTGTATTACTTGTAGATTTCAGAGAGGAGGGCAGCATGCATCATAGGAACAACGGGAAGTAGAGAAGCATCCAGGAGATGCACATTCAACCAAGAGAAAGGGACCTGGAGACCAGAGCCTTCCACAGGTTTAGGAAGCCACTCTATGGACTTCTGAGGTGAGTTCTTATTGAAGGGCTTTCAGCAAGCAAGGTATAATTCATGGGATCATGGTATAATTCAGAAATGGCCACTGTGGCCTAACTGTGTGTACTGTGAAGTGTCCAGGTCAGCAGAGTAAGTCAAGTAGATTGTTTATCCAGCTGACTCAAGAGGAGTTAAATAAATCAGATGTTTCATTAACCATATTGAAGAACAGAATTGAGGTAGGAAACTGAAGATCATGACAAGACTGCCTAGCTGCTTCTGTCATGAGAAGGTTGGATTTATATTCAGAATGATCCAGGGCAGCATACTTCTAGAGGAATCCACCATGAACTTGCAATGTTGAAAGCCTCTGTGCCAATCTAGTTTTCTGTAGTTATAAGGTATTTTTGCAAAGATTTGGACATAATTCTATAATGAAAGATCAACAAGAGAAAGCATTCTTATATCTGGTAATAATGTCACTCTTTCCATTGAAACTCAAGACAATTCACAAATTCTTAAAACCAGAAAGAGAATAAAGTCAAATTCCTTATTAGAGGATTCATTTTCCAAAGTTAGAAAATGACATCAAATAGTATCTATAAATGTAAAAAAGAAGACACCTTCTTGCCGTGCTTGGTAGCAGTAAAACCATGTTCTGTGCCTGAAAATACATCTTTGAAAAGTAAGACTTACACAGCGAGTTGCAGGACAGCCAGGCTTACACAGAGAAACCCTGTTTCAAACAAACAAAACACCAACAAATAAAACTTTCATGAGTATAATTCTAAAACTATATGGAAAGATATTTTAAGTAGTAGTTTCTGAATTTCATTATTGGGAAAGCTCAATACTCCCAGGTCTTGGGGCTGGTAATTTTAGTTCAGATGGTACAGCATTTACTCTATGTATAAATTCCTGAGATTCCCAGCAGCTGGAGTGAGGAGAACGGACAAGAAACAAGCAAAAACTGTATGTGAGGATGCCAGGTCTCCACAAACTTAACCATAAATAGAGTACAGTCCTGACTGTTCATGCAATATTACAAAATGATCGTAAAAGTCTCTTAGAAAAATGAAGATTTGAGAATGCTAAGCAAAGTTTGATGAATAAATTAATAATACTTTGTTTCAAAGCTATAAAAATTCAGTGTGCACAATTATATTGTTTTCAAGTTTTAGCTTTAAAAAAATAAAGACTGTCAGGATGGCATAATAACCCTAAGGCATGCATAGTTTGGCAGTAACCAAAAGCTCTTTAATTGGACTTAAGAGCCAATCAACAGGAGTTAAAACATGCCTGGTACTGGAAACCTAGCTAACTACTCAGTATAAGTGAATTGACGGCTATTAGAGAAGCTATAACCACTAATTAACTAAACAAACATATTTCCTAACACAAATCTATAAACATTTGTCCTTATACCCATATAGAAGTGTAGTCTTTACCCCTCAGCAAAGATACTTCTCTTCGCAATAGACAGAGACTACCGCAGAAAACACAATCAATCAAAATCCTGGGTTGTGGAGCCCGATCCCAACATCTACAAAACATTCCTATACCCACGGTTCAGGGAACATTACAGAAGAAGGGTCTGAAAGACTGTAAAAAGCAAAAGGATCAGGGAATTTGCTGTGAGATTGTCTCTTAGTACTGTCAGATGCTACACCCATAAAGTCTCACCAACACAACTACCCAAATGGTATTTGAACCAATGAACATGCCAAACTGGATAGAGAAAGGCTCCCAAGGCTTCTACCCTACACAAAGAACTACAGGCAACTGAGGAAAGCTGGGAACACAAAAGATGGTCTTCCTCCAGAGAAGAGCACATCAACTGGCTGTGCAGGACCAAGCAGTCAGCCCTGAAGACATACATAAAGGCAGCATTGCATGGAGGGAAGAGGTTATATTTAGGAACAGGCTATATGTATGCATCTCTGAAGGAGAGTGGGGAAAGGCCTATGGGAGGACTTGGAGGGAGAAAAGGGAAGGGAGAAATGTTGTAATTAAATTAAAACCTCTGAAAACATACATACAGGTATATTTATAGGGATTGAACAGGTTTTATTTAGGAATTTTTGTATGTGTATAGGCACATATATATTATATATGTATGTATATATTGTGTACATACACACACAATAACTATTAGTGAAAAAAGAAGCAGTGAATTCTGAGGAGAGTGGAGAGTGGAAAGGGCTTTATGAAAAGATTTAAAGTGAAGAAAGGGAACAGAGACCTGTTGTAATTACAATCTCAAAATTAAAAAAAATAAAATACTTGCAAATTTTGTGTTTAAAGTCCTCAAGCTTTGCGCTCAAGATTTATGTCTCTCCTTTATGTATACTTAATTAAAATGTTGCTTTCAAAAACCAGTAAGCTCTACTTTTATTACCAAGCATGTTACAAAAGTTCTTCACTATCTTAGGAGATGTAAAGGAATTCACACATCATAAAAATAACTTATTTAAAATGTGCACTTCAGTCAATTTGATATATTCAGATTTGTATGACAGTTACCGTCATCAATATTTAAAACAAAATGCACCTCCCCCTCAAACCTTTGTATCGTTAGCCTTCACTCCCAACTGCCCCAGTAGTCTAGGCAGACACTGAGCTATCTATGTCTATATAGACAACTGCCCCAGTAGTCTAGGCAGACACTGAGCTATCT
>NC_022012.1:49823943-49850859 GCF_000317375.1 Microtus ochrogaster | reverse complement strand
ACAACTGCCCCAGTAGTCTAGGCAGACACTGAGCTATCTATGTCTATATAGATTTACCTGTTTGCATTTCATGTAGGTGAATAGTATTATATGACTTTTCACAGTAGGTTCCTTTCACTTAACAGAAAAGCCAAGGCTCATTTACATTTTAGCAGATATATTTATTCCTTTTTATTGTTGAGTAATAGCCTATTATATGTATACTGTAATATTCCTTTGTATAGCACACTTTACTTTGTTGGGAGATGATTTAGCTTGATATACATTGGGTATTAGTGTTGCTAAGCACTCATTCACAGGTTTTTGTTTGGAAATATGGCTTCTTCAGGGACATTTCAACTCATATGCTAATCCTGTTTTAGCTTTTTGAGAAACTGGCAGTTTTCCAAATGGCCACAATATTTTACATTCTCAGTAGCTGTATATAAAAATCTCAGTCTCTCCTTTCCTTATTACTGTCTTTTTAAATATAATCCTAATGGTTATGAAGTGACTTATGTATGAAAATGACACAATGATGCATGTCCATTACTTTAAGAAAGATAGTACTTTATGTGTCTTCAAACTAGCTTGTTAAAACTTCTTTTTAAGCCAGGCACTGATTGCATATACTTTTAATTCCAGCACTCAGAAGATAGAGGCAGGTGGACCTACAAAAAAAAAACCAAACAACTCTTTAAATTTATCACTCCTTCCTTCCTGCATAGGTCCTTTTTTCCATCGTTCTCATTGTAGGTATTGTATGTATTGTCTCCCATTCTTGGCTCTTTTTACACCTTCTCTAGGTGTCTTTATAATAAAGTTCAACAAAGTTTATTACAACTTTATTGAGCTTCAGTATGTTGAAATATTGAATACAATTCATCTACTAAAATCTAAGGGAAAAGCTAAGCACAGCGGTGTGTGCCTGTCATCCTAGCTGCTTTGGAGGCCAAAACTAGAGGAGCCCTGGAGGTCAAAATCCTTCCCTTTTAAAACAAAAATAAAAATATTAAAATTCATCCTGCCAGAAAAAGGTAAAGCTTAGAAATACTTTGCAGGAGCTAGTGTGTTGACTGAGAACCTGCTTCCTGTGTGGGTACAAACCTCCACAGGACCATATTCCAAAGAAAATATGGTTCCATGTCCAAGGTAACCTAAAATACATGAAAATAAAAGTAGGATTCTTTATCTTGCCTTTACTCAGGATGGCTCTTCCCTTGAAGGAGAGGTTAAGGACATTTCCTCCAGAGTTCACAGAAAGTCGAGTGGAACCTCTGGTCTGCCGTTTCTCTCTGGGCTACAGCTCTGTGCTGTTTTACCTTCATCACAGTGGCCATGCTTTAAACTGCTAGTTCTGGCCCCCAGACAATGGCTCTGTGGCTGCCACTAAAGGTAGTTCTAACTAAATCTCTGTCTTTCTAACTCATTTCAAAGACTAAGGTGAAAACCTGCAAGCTCAGAGAAAGTAACAATTGACTAACTTTCTGGCTTTGCTGGAGTCCCTGAAACTTCCCTCCTTCCAGGCTGCCCCAAATAAAAAATCCACTCTGGGGCCAGCAGTGGTTTCGCACACCTTTAATCCCAGCACTCAGGAGGCAGATGCAGGCAAATCCCTGTGAGTTCCAGGCCAGCCTGGTCTACAGAGCGAGTTCCTGGTACACAGGATCCAAAACTACAGAGAAACCCTACCTTGAAAAACAAAACGAACAAAAACCCATTCTGAGCTCCTCCCTGCTACTTCCTGTCAATTAGTGACTATCCCCGCCTCTCTGAGCCCAGGCTAATTTTATTTAATTAACGCAAATGCAACACAGCTTTACATAGTTAAACAAATCCCGCATAAACAAACATAACACATCTCTGCTTGGTTAAACAAATATTCCATAACAGTCTTGTTTTAATTTATATACTATGATTAATTAAGTTGAATTAAAAGACTAAACCCTAAAAGTATTTGATTTTGTGCTTTAAAGTATTATCATCTATGCAAAAAATATTCAGATGACGAAAACAGTTTCAAAGTTTCTTGATTTTCAGATTTTTCTTAAGTGGTTTTTCTCTCAACTCAGTCTCAAAAAAAAAAATCCCGGTGTTAACCTTCATTTAGGAATGATACCTTGATTTTATAACTTAGAAAAACAATAATCAAAAATATTTTGTGTCAATTTATTTCAATTTTTAAAATTTTACTATCTAGTATTAATAGTGCACATGCACAGGAAATTGAGATTAACTTTATGTCGTGCTTGGATCTAGGTGAAGCAGGAAAGGGTGGTGGAAAGATAAATTCAGAGATGTTAATGGACAAACCCCAGTGGAATTTATATTTTTTCATTTTTCTAAGCATTATTATGCTACCAGTGAAGTCTCATTATTTCTAAGTGTCCTAATCAATAAGGTCATAAAAGATTGATTTTAGGAGCTGTCACTGTGTTTATGACAAGATACATAGAGTCATTTATACAAGGAGCAGTAATTCTCGTGCTAACTAGCAAACCAGAGAATTAACAAGCCGTGCTTACATGTCTGAGGGGTGAGGAGAGAGAATCTCCATGTTGTGTGTCGGTAGCAGAGGAGACAGTGCTGCTAACTGAATATACCATGAATACACCGTGATGTAGGAGGACAGAGGAGCAGCTCCTGGCAAATCTACTATGTTAGGATGGCTGCTCAGATTTTCCTCTGCTAGTGCCCTAGGACTGAAAATGAATTGTCCTTAAGAATTTCAGCCCACCTTTATACTCAAGACTTCTAAAATTCTGAATACAAATTTTTAAATTATGTGATATCTCTGTGTAGTTTAATTAAAAACTAAAACATTGTAGTTTTAGTCTACTAATATGTATTATAGAATGAGTAACATAAAGTTCTCTTCACTCCTTATAAATAGGAAAGAGAGGAGCTCATGATATTCTGTCATGTAAGGATACTGTAATGGTCTCTGGCTTGAAGACATTTATGTTCACAAGACCTTTTAAAAGAAAACTTACCTGTACTATTATAATATATGTAATATAATCATTACTTTAAAAATACACAATACAGAATACAGGAATGAAATCCTTCTTACTTTTCTCCTAGCCTTCTCTTCCTATATCAGAAATGTTAACTCTTTGGAATGTATTCTTCTACGTTTTTTCTATGTATATTACTTTGCATATGTATGTATGTATGTATGCATATATATGCACATATATTTTACATGTACACATTGTATAATGCTTTTTACATAGTATATAAAAACATAATTCTGCATCAGCTGGTAAAGATCTACTTAATTTATTTTTAACTTGCTGGATTTATTTTTCTGTTTAAAAGGATGTTGCACATGACTCAAATAAGCCAAAAGAGAAATTTACCATTAGAATATTTTTAAAATCTGCATAGTATTCCATTGATTTTCTTTTTGTGTCATTAACTTAAAAGTTTCTCTATGGAAAAATTCTTTTTTATTAGCATAATAATTTTATTATTTGGAAATTTCACATAACACACCCCAATCACCTTCACTTCCCAGTCCTCCCAGGTCTACCCCACACCCTCCTGACCTCCCCCAAAACAAAAGAAGAATAAGAAAGAAGTAAGAAAATACTAAGTCCAATTTATAGTGCCAATATACTCGCAGGAGCATGGTCAAAGTTCCAGTGGCTAGCCCCTTAAAGAACACTGAGCCCTTCCCCATCCCTGTGCCTTGCCAGGAGCCAAAAACTACCCCTCAGCATCCTTATCACAAGTTCTCTTTAATGGCTTCCAGTCTAAACTGTTTTTTTTTTAGGAGGGGGTGGGGCTGGGGGAGAGCGGTTGTCACAGAAACTTTATGTGTCTCTCATTCTCAGCTCTTACTCTGCAGTCGTCTACAGCGCTGCAAAAGACATTTCCTTGCCTTTTTGGTTTCTGACAGTAGCACAGCCCAAAGACATCAACATGGCTTCAGGCTGAAGCACAGATCATGAACATCCATATGGCCTTCAGTGGTAACATGGGCCATGGACATCCACATGACCTCCAGCCGCAGTAGGACACCCATATAGCCCTTGGAGGCAGCACAGACCATGGACATCAACATGGGCTCAAGTGCAAGCACAGAACACAGATATCCACATAAACTCTGGCCACAGCACAGATCCCAGACAGACATCAACACAGCCCTTGACTACAACACGAGAGCAGGGCCACACTATGGACAGATTCTTAGTTCAATTGGAATTTTTTTCCTTCCCTGTAAGTACATCACTGTATACTGGGGCTTATGTCCAAGATAGAAGATTAGATTTAAAGATGAAATTTTGAGTTTTTTTAATTTGTTGATTTAACATACCAAGTAATAGATTTCATTATGACATTTTCATCCTTATATGCCATTGTATTTTTTCCATCCCCTCTCCCTCTGTTCTCCAATTCCCCCTCTGTCTTCTTATCATGTATTTTTCTTTTCTCTTCCCTCCTCTTTACCTTAAGATCTCTTCCTTCAATCCAATATCTCCCTTTATGCTTTCAGAGCCTAAACAAATACACACACACACACACACACACACACACACACACTCATATCTATGTTCATATACACATAAGTATAGAGATATTAATATATGTACACACCTATGAAAATTTAAATCAACTGCATATTATAGAAAATGTGCTATGTTTGTGTTTCTGAGTCTAGCTAATGTATATTGTATATTTATATTGTCTGATGTATAATTAACAAAGACCAACCCCCCCCCCATTCTGTAGGCTTTCACTTCATTCTGCTGTTACTTTCCTTGTGATATTCAGGAGCTTCTTAATTGCATGAGCCCTTTTGTCGGTTCTTTATGTTCTGTGTCATAGATTCCTCTTTAGGATATTCTTGCCCATGCCTAATACTCAGGGTGCTGTTATCTAAGCTTCTTTCCAGAGGTCCCTGAAGTTTAGGTCTTAAATTTAGTCTTCAGTACATTTTGAGTTAATTTTTTGCGGGGTGGAGAATATGGATCATGTTGTCTTTTTCTGCGTGTGAATATTCAGTTTTCCCAGTTGTTCATTTTTTGAAGAAATTCTTGTTTTCCTACTATGTGTTTTTAATTCCTTTGTTGAAAACTAGGTCTCTAGCTATGTGTTTATTTCTGGCTCTTCTTCTCTGTTCCACTGTTTTTCAAGTTTGTTTTTATGGCAATACCATGAAGCTCTTATTAATTTGATTGGATACTATAATTTCAGGTCAGAAATTATAATGGAACTTTGATATAAGGGCAAAAAGCCAAATTATTTTTCAGGAATGTTACAAGTAGTAGCCTTCTTATCCAATATAATGATTATCAGCAGTTGGTTTGGGTAAGTATGAAAGACAAACAAGGAAATCATGATAAATGATAGCCAAATTCCTCAAATATTTTAGCATATATATATTATATTATATTCACCATATTTTGATGTAGGAGTGAGAGTTTTCTTTCTGACTGATTCACTTCTTTGGAGTTCCATTTAGTTTTTCTGAAATAAACCAAATCAATAATGCATTGGCTGCAAATGTTCCTTCCCAGATTTAAATAAAAATTAGATTTAGATTATGTGTATAAGTGTTTTGCATGTATCTTTGCATGCCATGTGCATGCATGGTACTCTAAGAGAGCAGAAGAAGTTATCAGGTCTTTGGAGTTACAAGTGGTATAAACCATCGTTGGGTACTAGGAGTTGAGCCTGGGTTCTCTTCTAGAGCAGCCAGTGCTCTTATGGCTTAGTTGTCTTTCCACCCCCTGCTTTCTAGGTTTTTCCATGAAGCAAGCACTAGAAGCCCCCAGTTCCTGATCAGTCATCTAGACTTCTTTTTTTCCTCCAGGCCTGTCACTTTGCTAACCTAAGACTAATTTGCTGGTACTTCTTTATGACAGCTGCTGACACTGCGTCTTCAAAACAAAGATAAAAAGCATTCAGTTTTTTTTTTAATTTACTGAAGCCACACAATAACAATCTGTAGTGAATTGATAGTAACTTATTTTGGAACAAATACAACATATTCATAGTTGGTACAGCACTGAGATTCAAGATCCCTCACTGAGAGTTAGTTATCAGCCTTGCAGGTGTACAGAGGAACTGCACAGGCCTAAAGTGTGAGCTGAGCAGAGAGATCTAAGCCTCCTAATGCGGCCATTCACACACCTATCCATGGTTTTCCAGAATCTTATTTCTAAAAACATTTTGCAAGCTAGATATTTATGTTTATTATTGCAGTACCTTCTGTGTTGTCTTTTTAAAGGAAGACAATGTGACAGTGAAATTAACTAGCTAACTTGACCAAGGTAACTTGAAAAATGCCAGAGCTAAGATTCAAAAGTATTCTATGTATTTTTATTTGACACAGTATAGTCATCATATTAATGAAATATTTAATATTTCCCTGTCATTTATTCTCTCAAGAAGTTAAACCATTCTTGTCAAATATAGAAATGGGCTCTGTGGTACCCCCACCCCTGAGGTGACATTTTACACATTATAATCTCAAAGGAAAAAAACTGTTCTGAATCTTTACTTATGCTCTTAACATTTTTGTGAAAGAGAAAAACTCTTGCTTGGGTAGGCAGCATTTGTCTGAGTGAATTAGACTGACATACTCCAGTGTCCCTGCTCTTGTGGGAGCCTCCCATCCATTGTCCTCTTTTGAGATCCTCAGGTTAGGGAAAATCCCTAAGGAATACCAGGTGTTCAGCTGATGAGAGACTTGGAGGACTATAGTCCCTTCTCAACCAGAAATGTTAATAGAGCCAAGAAAATACGGACTTGCAGGAGAAGGCAACAGCCATGACAGTAGTACACCTAGAATATCTACAGTGTATCTTATTTTTATCCATTTTTTTTAGGTTTTTCCAGTTTGGTGGAATACAGACTTTTAAAATATGTCATTATGATTCTCTAAATTGTAATACCCACCCCACTCACCTTTGCCTCTAATTTTAGTATTTTGGATATTCTCTCTCCATCATTTAGTTAAATTAGCCAAGAGTTTGTCAATCTTGATTTTCTTAAAGGACTCATTGCTTCATTGATGCCTTGTATTTGTTTGTTTGTTTGTTTCTATTCACTTGATTTCAGCCCTGCATTTATTTCTTCCTGTCTACTCTTTTTGAGTATTATTTCTTCTTGTTTTCTTAGAATTTTCAGCTATGTCGTTAAATTATTAGTATAAGACCTATATAAAGACTTAGTGCTCTGAACTTCCCTCTAGAACTGACTTATTTGTGTCCCATAGGTTTGGGTATGTTGTATTTTAATTTCATTCAATTCTAAAAGGTTTTTAGCTTTCTTCTTGTTTTCTCCCTAACACAATTTTTATCCAATAGGGAGTTGTTCAGTTCTATGAGTTTATACACTTTCTGCCATTTCTCTTGTTGAATCCAGCCTGAATCCATGGTGGTTGAATAATATGTAATGTGTTACTTCAATTTTCTTTTATCTGTTGAGACTTTCATTGTGTCCTAATATGTGGTCAGACATTTTGGAGAAAGTTCCGTAAGTTCCTGTGAAAGAAATCTATTCTTTAGTGTTTTGGTGGAATGTTCTGTAGATTTCTGCTAGGTATGTTTGATTTATGATATGTAACTCCAGCATTTCTCTGTATGAATGGAAGAGTACTGTACTGAAGTCACGCACTATTGCTATGTGGCAGTTAATATTTAATTTTAACTCTAATAGTGTTTCTTTTAGGAACTCAAGTTCCCTTGTGTTTGATAAATAACTATTTAGAATTGCAGTATCCTTTTGGTAGATTTTTCATTTAATTAATATGTCCTTCCCTGTCTCTTCTGATTAGTTTTGATTTGAAATCTATTTGTCAGATATCAAAATTGCTACACCTGCTTGGTTTTTGGGTTCATTGCTTGAAGTACCTTTACCATCTTTTTACCCTGAGGTGATAGCTATGCTTGATGGTGAGATGTATTTTTTGGATGTAACAGAAAAATGCATCTTATTTCTAATCTATTCTGTTAGTCTCCATCTCTTTATTGAAATTAATATTATTAATGCTGAGTTAGTAATGGACAGTTTTGTTGATTAGTAATATTTTGTTGTGGTGGTAAGTTGGTTTATCCCTCCATACACACCTTTTTAAATTTATATGTTCTTGGATTTTATTCCTTGTGTCCTCTTTTTATTCCTTGTAGCCTTGTCAGGCTAAATTTTTCCTTCTAGCTGGGTTGATGGAAAGAAATTGCTTAAATTTGTTTTTTTTTGTTGTTGTTGTTTTGTTTGCTTGCTTGTGTAATGTTTTTTATCCCCCATCAATTGGGAATGTTAGTTTTGCTGGGTATAATAGTATGGCCTAACATATGTGGTTTCACAAAATTAACAGAACATCCATTGAGGACCTTCTGGTTTTCAGTGACTTTCAGTGTCTCCATTGAAAAGTCAGGTATTATTCTAGTGGTCCTGTCTTTATATGTGACTTGATCTTTTTTCTTTGTGAATTTTAATATATTTACTTGTTCTATGCATTTATTATTTCAATTAATATGTTTTGTGGAGAATTTGTGATATGTTTAGTACTCTGTATACTTCTTACACCTTGATGAGCATTTCTTTCCTCTTTTGTTTTTCTTTTTTTTTTGTTTGTTTGTTTGATTTTTTTCAAGAGAGGGTTTCTCTGTGTCACAGTCCTAGCTGTCCTGGAAGTCATTTTCTAGACCAAGCTGGTCTCGAACTGACAAGATCTGCCTACCTTTGCATCCCAAATGCATCAGCCATCTCTGCCTGACTTGATAGACATTCTTTCTTTAGATTGGGAACATTTTCTTATATGATTCTGTTAAAAATATTTTCTATGCCTTTGATCTGATTTCTTTTCCTTCCTCTATACTTATTATTTGTAGGTTTTATCTTTTCTTAGTATCCCAGATTTTCTGCATGTTTTGTGCCAGGATTTTTGTGGATTTAATGATCTAACTTGTCTGTAAGACTTGGATGTCTTCCATGTCTTCTAATCTATTGGTGAGGCTTACCTCTGAGTTTTGACTTGACATCCCAACTTTTTCATTTCCAGTTTTATTTCAGTTTCAATTTTCTTTAATGATTCTATTTCTTTGTTAAATTCTACTTTTATTTCTTCAATTGTTTTAGTTATTTCATTAACTGTGGTTTTCTGAGACTTTATTAAGGGATTTTTTTCCTATCTTCTTTAAGGTCTCTGAACATATTCATAATTTCTACTTTGACATCTTTGTCTTGCACTTGAGCTAAATTACTTTTCTCAAGACCTAATGCAGTAGAGTGGCTGGCTTCTGGAGGAGACATATGTGTTGACTATTCATGTATTTATGTTCATGCTTTTGTGCTGGGATCTAGGCACCTGGAGTTATGGTGTTTGAAGTGTTTCTTGGTATAGATGTCTATTCTCTTCTTTGTTGCTTAGGTGGGTGTTCTGTTCTTTGCTTGCTGTTGCCCACTTTGGAATCTAACCATGTGTGATGGCCGTAGGGTCCCTGGTAGTTCAGCAGGTGTGTCACAAAGGAATGAAGAGAAGGCTGAAAGGGGTGGGGGAGAAGAATTAAGGGAACCCTGAGTCCACATTGAAGGAATGGAGGTGAGGCTGGAGGAGATGCTCCTGCAGACAGCCCACGGAAGGACTAAGAATATGTCTAAGGAAAATATGATTGGAGAGCTGGCAGAGTAGTGCAAATCGCCTACCTGAATCTCAGCTGCGTGTGGCCACTAGAAAGCCCTTGAAAATATATGGTTTTACAGGTCAGTAGAAGGTAACAACAAGAAATTCAGAAAAGCCCTATCTGCTCACCTCAGCACTCACTGTCAGTTTATTACAGCAGGACTCAGTTCTTCAGAATGGCTTTGGGACTTTTAAAAGGTAAATATGGGACTGGGCAGTTCTGTCCTTTTTACTGTCTCTTTTTAAGTTTCTGTGACTTGGAATCCCACTGTATCCCAGACTGGACTGGAATACACAACACCCCTTCTGCCTCAGCATTCCAAGACCTGAGATTATAGTCATATACCACTTTGCCTGACTATGTTTGAAATTTTTTTGTCTGAAAATTGGGGGGAAAAGCTTTAGACCACACAGATCAAATAAATAAAAATCTCTGTCAATAATGCTGAGGTGTAACTAGGAAAATGATCCCCAGATAAACATAGTCCATTGACTAGTCTGTCTTTCTCCATGGTTGTTGAGTCCCTGGGAGTCATTTGGTCTCTGTGTCACTACAAAGTATTCTGGTGTGTGACAAGTCACAGAGGCTCTATACAGACACTGGAGAAGTTAATTAAGAGAATCTAACAAGATAATAGAATTTATATTTCCAGATTTTTTTTAAGGAAAATCAGATATGATGTTCTTTGAGGGGAGAACAAGAAATAGACCAAAATGGACAATTTCCTATAGTATGTATTACTGTGCTTTAACTGTAATTTTCTTATTTAAAAGAGTACTAAGCTAATTAAGTAAATTATTTGTGAAAGATAGAAGCTTGCTTTCATATCACCATTAGTTAGGTTTTGTTTTGTTTTGTCCTGTGCATTAGAGATTTAATCTAACCCATCTGTGATACAATTTCTACATTTAGGGTCAGACAGCTTTAGAAGAAAATGAAAAGTATCATCCTAGGTAAATAATTTGGCACAATAAAGAATTTTGCTTATCTAAGAATTTTCTAGTGTAATCAAGACCTCAGGTTAAAAAAAAAAGGTCTGAGTATCTTGGCTAGTACAAAGAGCAGGAAAAGGAGAAACAGAAGAAAAAGTTGAGAAGAACTGGTGTAGATGAAAAATCAGCATGTAGACTTGAGCAAGAACTCAGACTGAGTCGGACATGATGACACACACCTGTAACTGGCCAACTAGATTGAAGCAGAGCAGCTGTTTAAAGCTCAGTGCCAGCCGTGATAACACAGTGAGTCTCAGCTAAAACAAACCAAAAAGAGTTAGAATTAGTCTATGACTGAGAGTGCTGTTTACACTCCTGTTTTTGGTAGCATTAGACATGCTCACAGATCTTTGGCAGTTGTATTTGGTTGTTTTGGGGTGTGTGTGTGTGTGTGTGTGTGTGTGTGTGTGTGTGTGTGTGTGTGTGTGTGTGTGTGTGTTTCATGTGTGCACATGTGCATCTGAAAGCCAGTTGGTATCAGGTGACTTCCTCAGCTTTTGTCAATCACTGACCCTGAGCTCATGATTCAGCCTGGCTGGCCAGCGAGCTCCTGAAATCCCCTTTCCCACCATGCCAGCACTGGGACTACAGATGCTGGCCCCTACACTCTGCCTGTATGTGGCTCATGTGCTGGACACCGACATGCAGGTCCTCATGATTGCACAGAGCACTCTACTGACTGCACCATCTTCCCAGCCCCATCTGTGCATTGAAGGAAACGAGAAGATTTGTTGTGTTGTTGGTATTCTCTAAGAAACAGTCTGAACTAACCAGTCGGACCCACTAAACTAAGAAAACAGATTCGTCCTTTTGTCTTTAATTTAATAATGCACTATTTCAAGATAAGTATTTTGATATGACTTTAAATAAATTTGTTAACATATCTTGAAGTGACTTCCACCCCCTTTTCATCAATGTTTTACATGTTTAGAAACCAAAAAAAATTCTAATATATTTATCTTTCACACTAAAAGTCCTTATTTAAAAAAAAAAGCTGACAATGGTGGAGCACGCCTTTAATCATAGCACTCAGGAGGCAGAGGCAGGCTGATCTCTGTGAATTCAAGGCTAGCTTGGTCTACAGAGTGAGTTCCAGGACAGCCAAGGGCCACACAGAGAAACCCTATATTGAAAAACGAAACAAAAAAGTCTTTATTAATCTCTATGTATAAAGATGGACAGATAATAAGTATTTTAACTTATTATATAACTATAATAATTTAGCAAAATTATAATTTATTTTACAAAATTATAATTTAAGATTATAATTTTATTTAACCTTATAATTTGCAATTAGAAAATAATGGACTTTGAATTGCAAACAGTATTAGGATTTTAAGATAATGTAAGCACTTCAAAAATTGTTCATTCCATTGGAATTACATGACTTTTTATGAAAGTTGTGAAAGGATTAATAACTATTATAACCCATAAAACTGAAGTAGAAGAAAGGATATATTAAATTTTATAGAAATTCAGACACAAATTGTAATCTATGCTCTTTCACTTAAAAATCATTGAAAATGCAGAAATTAAAGAGAATAAATATTTAAAGTCTTCAGTTTAAAATTGTCCTCTAAAGGGAAATATTTTCTTTTCTTATACTGGCTTCTAATCTTTTTATTTCTCAAATTACTTATTCTCTCTTGAACCAAGTTAAGGCGACGTCTTTAGTGCGTATTTTTTGAAGACTGATGACAACACTTATGACCTTCCAGAGCTGCTCCCTTAGTGAACACTAATGGTTTATCTAGTGTCAAACAAGATCTTTGCTTTCTTGATTTTAGATAAATTTGCAGTGTGCTGCTTCACTCGTCATGATGTCGGTTGTTTACATTTCAGCAAAATGTTTGTCGTAACTTTCAAATACAGGGGAACTGTAGACAGACGGTGTTTATCATGTTGCAGAGACTGTCAAGAACAGTTGGCCTCAACATAACTGAGTCAAACCGAGTGTTTACATTTTAATCTACAAACTGTCAAGCCTGCTCACTATGGTGACCAATTACACCATGGTAAGATGAATAGCACACAATTTTATATATAGATTGCTCTGAATTAGTCTTTCAAAAACATATTTTATTGTGGTGTTTCCTAAAAGATTGGAAGAAGCCACTACTGCAGCAGCAGTGTAATGTTGCTGTCTACAGAGTGCAGTGTGGGGTTCATGTGTACAATGGTTTGTTCTTACATCCTTTCCTGTCATCTCCAAGTTCATCAGAAGAAACTGTTGGCTTCTGGATAGAAAGAGGAGGGTCTGCAGAAAGGAGGATTCACGCTGTGTGAGCACAGGAGTCATGTCAAGTAATAAAGCTTGTTAAAAGCTATTTGTAGGTTTCACTCATTTCCCCTATCAGATATTGAGTAGGAATAAGGGAAATGTACAAATAAATTTAATATTGTTTTATGTATATCTGTAAATAATATATGTACACAAATGACCAATTTTACTGGTATTTTTCCTCACTGAATGTCTACATCATTTCCTTTTCCAAATTACCTGGTCCTCTGAGCTAACCCCTACTTATCCTTCAGAACAATCTCAATGCTCTGTACCAAAAAGAAGCTTTCACAACTCCTCCATTTGCCCAACATTATCAAAGCTGTAGAATGAATCATTTTACTATATATCATGTTTGTTTTCCCTTAAAGTTTAAGTTCCTAAAAGTTAAACACTATTTAAACTTATATAATTGGTTTAAAAAGCAGTATTTGGCATATAACATGGTCAAATGTTGAATTACTTAATTTAGGACATTATTCTCTTGGGTATACTTATAACATTTATGGACCTCCTTTTCTTGATCTTTCCTGTTTCCACAAGGACATCATCGCATATTATGCCTGCACCTTCCATCATTTCTGTATTTCTTGGTGGATGTGTTTCTTTTATAGGCCCACATTTTCTCTGCTTACCTCTGTCTGCTATTTTCAGTACTGTATTCAAGATACATTTCCTTCAGGAAGGGTATGATTAATAATCCCATCTTTAATGTCAGAGTTTATGAGTGCTAAAGGGGCCCTAGAGTACTTATTGAAGAAAATGAATGAATGATGTAGAAATTGATAAATCAAAAGTCAGCATAAACCTGAAGACTCAAAAGGGAAAAATTATATGCTGAGGGAAAGAAGAAACTGAGTGATTGTTGTAGGGGGCCGCTTGTTCGTTTCCTGACTGCCCAGACTCCTGAAATAATCACCCAGAAACCATATTATTTCAATACTGCTTGGCCCATTAGCTCTAGCTTCTTATTTGCTAACTCTTACATCTTAATTTAACCCATCTCCATTAATCTGTACATCACCACAAGGTCATGACCTATCAGCAAAGTTTCAGCATGTTTGTATCTGGCAGTGGCCCCATGGCTTCTCTCTGACTCTGCCCCCTTTCTCCCAGCATTCAGCCTAGTTTTCCCCACCTAAGTTCTACCTTGCTATAGGCCAAGCCAGTTTCTTTATTCATTAATGGTATTCACAGCATACAGAGGGGAATCCCACATCAAGTGATGGAAAAAATAATCTTGGAGCACTTGAGCACTAATTTATTTACCCCTTCTGAGGGTATAGCCTTCTGGGTGATGAGAGAGCAAAGCCGGAAGATGATCCTTAACTTCTTACCTCAGTGTTTACCTAAGCATGTAACCTGTCAGATACAAAACCCTTCATCCAGTGTTTTCTATGAAGTCATTTTGAGGGCTCTTAAACTTTCTAATCTTTGGACTCTTAGACATAGGTGAGAATGGCAAAACTTTCCCTCAGCCTCTCCCTTTCTCTGTCTTTGCTTCTCTCTGTCACTGGGTGAGTGGCTTAGCTGAACCATGTGCTCCCCACCATGGTGTTCTGTTGCACCATGGCCCAAAGTGATATACCAAACAACTGAAAGTATGATCTAAAACAAACAGTTGCCATTCTGAGTTGTTTATGTCATGGATGTTGTCACAGCAGTGAAAGTGAACGAACACAATTCTGATTAAAAAAAACTGTTAATAGAATTATTTTCAGAATATGTATATAAAGTAATAAGAAATATAAATGAATTTCATGTTTTAACTTGTTTTCTATCTCTTAAGATACTTCATAATGTAAACACAATTATTCCAAAATCTGAATTCTGAAGAATTCCTGTCATTTAGGCATTTTAGGTATGAGTTACTCAATATGTCCATAATTAGCATATGCTCGTGATGATTTCCAGAAAAACAGATCATGAAAAACATGCTCTCAATTTCCTGTGATACAAACTCAGAAACCAAGTGCAGGTTCTAAACACTCATAAAATTCAATTGTTTGGAAAAACCATGGAAAGAACAAGATACTCTTTAAGTATGATTACAGGGCATGAATAAGTTTGCCATACTCACTATGACATAGTTTCTTCCTGGCAATGAAGGTAGCACATGATGCTTTAATTGTTTTCTCTTTCTCTGATCACTGCTCTTTCAAAAAGACGCAGTGTCGGAAAAGCAAATAAAATGCCTAAAAGTCAATAATTATTTGTAGTTCACAGAAATCAGGCAATCAACTGATCATTGATGGGTTGTAGCATATTTGTAATTCAGTCAATAAAGTCTTACAGTGGCACATGCTTTAGAAACTTTTTATCTCCACAAAAAGCATATTAACTTTTATTATGAAATATGTATTCCTCAACTTAAAAACCACATTCAAGGTCAATCCTTAGGAAAGAGGTCATTTTTTCAGCAACTGTGAATACCTATGTGTCAGATCCTGCCTACAAGGCATTTTAATAACTGACTTTAGTCAAGTGAAAACTACAGTATTATACACTTTCCAGTAATAATGACTTTGCTTCTGTCCTAACCACTCTCTGTATAGTGCTCTCATAGTTCATGAGCCAGGTCACATCCTTTCTCCCACTCAGTACCCGTCAGTAGCTCTTCACCTTATTTAGGTAAAAGCTGTAATACTACAAGGACCTTGAAAACTTGAACATGCTCTACTTTGTATCTCTAACTTCAACCGTTAGCACTTTCCTCCTTATTGTACTGCAACCCCATGGTTTGTGTAACCCTCTAACATGTTAGCATTCTTTGGCATTAGGTTCTTTACATTGACCCTTCCCTCTGCTGGAAAGCTCTTTCTTCTTGATCTTCAGGTCTTAGCTCAAATGTCATCTTCTTAGGGTTTCTCCCCTACTCTCTTTTAAATTCTTTCGTCGTTAACAACTTTCTACATCAAGTAAAATAAAACTTCTAAAAAATTGAGATTTTTGTCTGTGCTTAGTAAATACTTTGAGCGGTAAAATTAAATGCAAGGTGCAGTCAGAGCTATTATCTGGTCATGGACATCAAAGAAAACCTTAAACTTACAATAAGACTAAGTTTCTCAAAAGCATGTAGTAGTAGGAAGATTTTAAAGAATATATCAGAACAGCCTTGCAAAGGCCAGAGAGGTGAAAGGATTGTGGTGCATTAGGGATTCATAACATCTGAGCATGGCGTTAGGGCATGACAAACATAATGCCACAAAGACCATCAGAGACCTGATGATAGAGAGTCAAAGACAGTGACTCACACTGTACTCAATGCAACAGATCTGGCCAGCTACTCACTTTTCAGTGCTTATGTGTCCCAGTTAGCTACTCTGTTCCTGTGGTAAACACCATGGCCAAAAAGCAACTTAAGGGTATAAGATTTTATTTGACTTTCATTTCCTAATCACAACCCCAGTGAGGAAAAGTAAGAGGAGGAACACAAATCAGGGACTTGGAGGCAGAAACTAAAGCAGACTTCACAGACAAGTGCTACTTACTGGCTTCCTTCCACTGGCTTGCCCAGCCTGCCTTCTTATATAATTTAGATCCACCTGCCTAAGAATGGCATCACCCCAAAGTGGGCTGGACTCACCTATATCATTATCAATAAATAGAATGCTCTATAAACTTGTCTACAGGCCATTCTAATGGAGGAATTTTCTCTGTTGTGCTTCTCCTCAGAGAACTCTAGCTTTTGTCCAGGTGACAAAATACTAATCAGAACATACAGTAATTCACCAATGTATTTCTTCTACTGTAAATACATAAAAATAAGAAATAAAATTAAATATTAAACATAGGTTTAAAAATAAAATTGCCATTTCTATGGATCTGAAAAGAAAACAATAGAAGCATAAAGTTGTAAAAATAGCAGAAACCATAATTCTGATACATGCTTGGATCTGCAAACTGGAGTGATTGGGCTTGGAGTCTTGAATAAAAGGAAATCAAATGTGTTGTACTGAGTCATGCTCACAAGATGAGGTCAAATCTTAGGTCTCTTCCACACGTGAGAGGGAGGTGAATAAAAATGTGAACGAATACTTAGTGTAGCAGCTTATAGGAAGCTACAGACTTTACAGAGAAGAGTCTAATGCTCTGCAACCAAGAATTGAACCAAGCCGTCTGCCAACTCAATAACAAAGAATACCATGTCCAGGGCCACCACTAGAGAAGCATCCTCCCAATGGCTGTTCATTTGACATGGAGCCCTAGATGACTGGGGAAGATACCTGTGAAGCCTGATAAATGAGAAAGCTGAATGTGGAGTAGGCAACAAAATGAAACAAGAACTTACTCAGGATGTGCCTATTAGGAAAGACCAGCAGGATAGTTTTTTAATGGAACAATGATCTGTATCGTATGAGAGCTGGGAGTATAACTCAGTCAGAACTCTGAAAGCACTAAACAAAACAAAACCACACACATTAATTCCCAGAACCCACATTAAAAACAAAACCAAGCATCGTGGTACATGCTTGTAATCATAGTGCCAGGGAGGCAGGAACAAGAGGATCCCTGGGTCTTGCTGGCTAGCCAGCCTGGCCTACTCAAGATGGGTTCTAGGCAAATAAGGAATTCTATCTTTTTTTCCTTGTTTGTTTGGGTTTTTAAGCAGATAGCACCAGAGGAATGATATTTGAGGTTGTCTTCTAGGTTGTCTTCTGTCCTACACACACACACACACACACACACACACACACACACACACACACGAAGAGAGAGGGAGTAGGGAGGGAGGAAGGGGGAAGGAGAGAAAATTTTTTTGTTTGTTTTTTTTTTCGAGACAGGATTTCTCTGTAGCTTTGGAGCCTGTCCTGGAATTAGGTCTTGTAGATCAGGCTGACCTCGAACTCACAGAGATCTGCCTACCTCTGCCTCCCAAATGCTGGGTTTAAAGGTATGCCCAGCAAGAGAGAGCGAACTTTAAAAGATGGAATTTTATTAAACTGTCTGAGATAGCTATTTAGAGAAATATGTTTTGACCGAGTGTGCTGGTGTCCATTTGTAGTCCCAGCACTCAGGAAACTGATGTAGGAAGATCATGACTTTAGGGCCAGCCTGGGCAAGTGAAACCTTATCTCAAAAAAATGAAAATGTACTTAGCTGACTATGAGGTATGCAGCCCCAACTATTATGTCTACAACATACCTCATGCACCCAAGGCCCAAGGAGCATCCAAACTAGAGGGCCAGAAAGTTTGCTGTAAGATTGTAACTTCTAACTATGACAGAAAAGCTTCAACTTGGAAATCCTCAACATGGCTGCTTAAATAAGACCTGAACAATTTCAATACCAGTTGACAGCCCAATGTAGATGAAGGAAATCTCACCAGCCCCACTCCTAGATAAAGAGCTACAAGCAATTAAAACCTGCTGAGGGAGAGAATTAGTCTTCCCCAAGGATGAACCCCCTGATTAGGTTATCCAACACCAGTGGTAAGTCCTAGAAACATACTGAATAGATTCAGCAGATTTTGTTTATATGTTTGTTTATATGTTTATGTAGCAACAGTTTTTAAAGAAGATACCATTAATTTTGGAGTTGTAATGGGAGGGACAAGAGGGAGACAAGAATGATGTGATTTATTTTAATTAAAAATTGTTAAAGAAAAAAAGGCCAATGAGATGACTCAGTTGCTGAAGGTACTTCCCATCAAAGTTGACAGCCTGTCAGTTCAGTCCCTGGAACACACATGGTGGAGGGAAAGAACTAACTCAGACAAGTTATTCTCTGACCAACACATGTTTCCATCAGTGTTTCTTCTCTAATGATTTGAATTCAGTCTCCTGAAGACATGATAAAATGTACCCCAAATGACAAAACTTCCTAATGACTCAAGAAAATAATCCGAAGTCAACTACATACATCATGGGTAAATTTTTACTTGCAAGTAAAAAAAGAAAAAATGTATTTAGTATTTTTAGATTAATGAGAATATTTGTTTAAACCAAGAAAGGTAACTAGCACTGGTGCCTCAGACTGAGAAACTCGAGTGGAGGAAGCCTATCCAGCACATGGGGAAAAATAACTGAGGAATTTTCTAAAAGCAACATTTTATGGTAAAAGCTAGGCAAAAGTCAGGAAGGGCTGACACCTACTGGGGACTGAGCAGAAACTCAATCTAATTGGCAATTTGAACTCCACTGAGATACCACATACTTACTACACACGTTGTTTCACACTACTGAACTGAAGTTGCAAACCATCTTCCCCATAAGCACAGTTTACTACATGACATTCCACAGAGAAAGAAGACATTCAGAATTTATCTCAGTAAGGGAAAGATACTGAGTGATCCATATTTTTATCTATTTTACTTTTATTTCACCTTGTCTTTTATATAGAAAAAAATCTTCCTAGTGGCCCTCTTTATTTCTTAGGTTGATCAATTCAGTTTTTTGATTGTTATGTTTGTTTCTACATCCATTCTATTTTGTACTATTGTTCTTGTTAAGTAGATTCATGTAATTTTCCTGTCATTCCTATCTCATTCCCTCTCTTTTCTCCATTCCCCTCTTCTTATTCATTAACTGAAACTTTCCATTTCTTTAGTGATCTTTGCACTCTGTGAATCCTAACAAATCACAACTTCCCCTTTGAACTCCTTTTTCTCCTTGAGATTTTTCTCAGTTGATCTAATTAATATTGATCCTTATTTTGCCTATTTCCCTTACCTTTTCTCCTTCTGTAACTAGTGTCCTACTACACAACATATGTGGTTCCTTTACCCCGAAAACCTATCAAAGTTAAATGCACAACTGTTTTTTGGTTTTCAAAACAGAGTTTCTCTGTGTAATAACCCTAGCTGTCCTGGAACTAGCTCTGTAGACCAGGCTGGCAGCCTTGAACTCAGAGATATGTTTGTCTCTGCCTCCTGAGTGCTGGGATTAAAGGTGTGTGCCACCACCCAGGCTGGACAACTGTTTTAAATGAATTGCTAAGTGAGCTTATACTCTTGTAAGGGATTGTACCCCATACCCTGAAAGAACATGGACTATGTGTTTTGCTCTAAAGTGCCCCTGCCAGTCTACTGAAGGGACAACACCTCTGCCCTACTACAACTTGGTCTTCTACTTGAACATTGCAGATATTTCAAATGAAATACAACTGACATTTTAAAAATCTAACTAACTAATTTAACTCAGATCATGATGCAGAAATACAGCAACAAAAAAGATCACAGCAGTATGATCCCTATGAAAAATAGAAACTTCATAATAATGAATTGAATGGAAATGAATTAGATGAAATCCCAGACAAAGAATACAAAAGAAAGGATGTCAAAAATGTTCAACAAAATCAAAGAATATATAAACAAACTCCTAAATGACTTCAAAGAGAATTTTTTAAACAACTGAATTAATAAAGGTAATTTATAAAGGTATAAGATTTCAACAAAGAGATAAAAACACTTTATAAAATGGTGCACAAAATTTAACTTTGCAAACATTTTATATCTGGCATGATAGCTATTTATAACTTGAAATTAATTATTTAAGCCATGCTTAGAGATAAACAAAACAAAGTTTGTCACACTTTTTAGTTGTATTATAATAATTGCATTTGGAAAATCTATTTTAATTTAAGATAAAGTAGTTCTTTTAAAAACAGCCAGTATTTCACCAATGTTCATATTAATGGTGCTTTATTTAATGAAACCACTTGCAAGAGATTGAATGGTTCATTTGATGACATGTCATTTTGCTTTAGAATAGTGTAAACACTAAATAGACACCTTCTCTATATTGTTGAAATGTTTCAATGATCAAAATTACCTTTGTGTTCAAGCTAAATTTTACTGACTATAAAAAAAGCATATAACAAAAAGAGCAAGATAAAAACACTGAAAAACAATTGATATTAAAATTTTAAAAATGAAAAGCTCACTAAGTCAAATACAGAAGACAGTGGAAAGCCTCTTGAGTAGAAAGAATCAATTGGAAGCTAGAACTTAAGGAATGGAAAGCAAAGATGGATTATATCATTCATCAGTCTACAAAATAAAATAAATAATTGTACATTGTATGTTGTGGGAGCTGCTGGCTGCATTCCTGCCACCCAGCTCCCGGCCACCTGGCTAGCTTATGCCCCGAAATAACAACACACAAACTGTATTCTTTTAAGCACTGCTTGGCCCATTTCTATTAATGTGTGTAGCACCCCAAGGTGCGCTTACGGGGAAGATTCTAGCCTACGTCCATCCTGGGTCGGAGCTTCATCACGTTTGGCCCAGAGAGGAGAGCTACCGAGTCTGAGCTCACTTCCTCTTCCTCCCAGCATTCTGTTCTGTTTACTCCACCCACCTATGTTTTAACCTATGAGGCCAAGCAGTTTCTTTATTAATTAACCAATGACCTTCCTCCATCAATTGTATTCATCACAGTATGGTTTACAATAGCTAAGTTATGGAGTCAGCCTAGGCGTCCATCAACAGAATAGATATAGAAAATGTGGTATATATGCACATTGAGATTTTATTCAGGCAGAAAGAAGAATGAAATGATATTTGGAAGAAAGTTGATGTACCTAGAAATTATTATAGTCAGATAATAAAGTCAGATTCAGAAGTAGAAATACAATGTTATCACTCCTGGATTCTAAACTTCTTATAGATGTATATAAAATTATGTGTATACATGACATAAAAGGAGAAGTAAAACTATCTAGGGGGATGAATGGGTCTAATAGCAGGGCAGTATGAAAAATACAGTGTTGTAGACTAGACATGGTTAAAATATATTTTATACTTGTATGAAAATGTCTTTATGTAATATATCTTGCACATGAAATTATGTTAATTTAAAAATACAGCCTAATGGAAAATATACAAGTAATGTGAGAGATTACAAAACTACAAATGTGAAATATGAAGACTGAGGGGCCACTAGCAGTGGCACCAGGATTTATCCTTATTGCATGTACTGACTTTTGGGGAACCTATGCTCTTTGGATAATACGCTGCTCAACTTATATATAGTGGGGAGGGATTTTGACCCTCCCCAAAAACAGTGTGCCTTACTCTCTCTGAGGATTGGATGGGGGTGGGATGAGAGGATATGTGAAGGGAATGGGAGGAGGGGAGGAAGTGGGAACTTGGATTGGTATGTATAATGAAAAAATAGTTTGTTTTCTTTTTAAAAAAATAAAAATAAATTTAAAAAAAAGAAACCTCACTTGAGTAAGGTGTACAATCACAAGGACAAGCCACACGTGGCAAAAAAACAAGCAAGGCATGTTTTTTCATAGAGGCATATAAACATATAACAACAGGCAGCTATAATGAATAATCTTCAGGGAACTCACTCCTATCCATTCCATGTGGGAGGGGCACAAACACACATTCCAAGAACAACCCACATTGTGGAGGAACATAGGTTACAAGACTCTAGTCTTACTTACTTAGAGTTTCCTCAGAAGCTCTCAGAAATCTCATACAGGTTTGTTCATGGTCTGTGTCCCGACAATCACTAAAAATAGAAAAACAAAGTTAATACCTATAAAATGAAAACAAGAATGTATGAGGAATGAGAAATAAGCAAAATCATAGATACTCTGAAAACTAAAATCTATAAATAAACATATTTTTGAAACTCAAATGAACAATATGTAGACTATAAGTAGGGAATTGAAGAGTAGTATACATAGTATCAATGAGTATATCTAAAACAGAATAGTAAAACAAAAATTATGAAACAGTAGCTAGGAGTGGAAGACTGAGACTCTAGAGACATTTGTTTCGAGTTCCAGAGGAAAGAATGGAGAAAAAAGTTGAGACAGCCATATTGGCATGTAACACCTGAGTATATTTTGATGAAAAGAATATGTGAGGATTATAAAAAAGAAATTATTTCAAAGTCCTGAAATAGAAATTATGTAAGTATACTACAGACCCAAGGCAAAGTTCCTGTGAACAGTCAGACGTATCAAGAAAAAAAGCAGAAGGTTCAAAATGCATAACTCATCTGGAGTTTTATGTTCGACGAAAGGAGAAATATATTTTGGATACTGCAAGACAAAAAGCAATTGAGAGGCACATTGCTGACCATGTAACATTTTCATTTGAATATAATTTCAAAACTATACAATTCCCCCATTTAAGATTTTGTATTTTTTTTTGTTTTTCTTTTCTAGTACAGTATACATTGAACCCAAGGCCTGTGAACACTTGGCAAGAAGTCCACATTGAGCTGTCCTCAGCCCCCAACCCTCGTTTGAAATGTGCAGTTCACTAGATATAGTCATGCGCATCCATACAACCAGCTACTCTAGAGACTGAGGCAAGAAGATCATTTGAATTGAAGAATTCAAAGCTAACTTGGGCAATATAGAGATCCCCATCTTTCTAGATAGACAGACAGAGCTAGGAAACTTCTAGTACCCCAGAAAGAAACTGCATATCCTTAGTCATCATGCCCCAAACACCTTCCTGCCCATTTCTCTGCATTAAACACTGGGGTTTTAAATGCTTCTTGCTCTGAGTATACAAATGTTGCTGACATTTTATATCTGCATCTATATTTCAGCAATATATTTCTTTGTATAGTCTGGGTTTCTCTTCTGGCTCTAAATTATATATACACACGAGCCACAAATTTAGTCATTTAAATATTAGCATTTTACACTTTTCCTTTTAAAACTATCTTTGACTTACTATTTGAAGGGGAACCACTGCTTTGTTGACAGAATTGAAATTAGTCTTCTAACTGATTGGGTCAGACATTGTTCAGTGATCTTTCTCTTTGTCTCTGTCTCGCGCGCGCTCCTCTCCTTACATACATACACACATCATTTTTATTCAGCATACTTCTTGACATAAATTGTTCTTTTTATAGACTTATACAAGCATTAAAAAGCCAAGAATATGGCGGACAATGAGGGCTGCTGAGAAGCCAAGGACAATGACACTGGGTTTTGATCCTACTTCATGTTCTGGCTTTGTGGGAGCCTAGCCAGTTTGGATGTTCACCTTCCTAGACCAGGACGGAGGGGGGAGGACCTTGGACTTTCCACAGGGCAGGGAACCCTGACTGCTCTTCAGACTGGAGAGAGAGGGGGAGAGGAGTGGGGGGAGGGGGAAAGGAGTGGGAGGAGTGGGAGGGAAATGGGAGGCTGGGAGGAGGTGGAAATTTTTTTTTCAATAAAAAAAAATAAAGAGAAGAAAAACCAAAAAAGAAAACAAAACAAAAAACAAAAAAAAAGCCATGACCCATTTTAGATTTTTCAGAATAGAAAACCCCATGTGAATGACAAATGATTTTATGCAATATTTTATTTGGATGAGTAGAAATGTTATATAAGTGACTTTTTCAGAAATATATTACATGATTTTTATCTATGTTATTTATACTAAATTAGTACTCTTGTAAAAGTTATAGGGTGCTTATGAATAATATCCTTATAGTCAAGGTCAGTGATAAACAAATTGGTAGCCTAGTATTGAGGACAAACAAGTTGTGATTAAACTGCTAAGTCCATTTGATACAGATATTTCAAGGCTTTTCTTCTGTCTGCATCAACTACCATAAAACCAAATTTAATAAATTTTTCATTACATTCAAATGAGGACTTAGGTACATATATAACAATCTCAGAGAAGCTATAGAAACTCATCTTCTATATTCTTTCTCTTTTGTGTATGCTCTGTGTCATTCATATTTTTGTGTGACTAAATAATAAAGTTGTATATGTATTACTCAAGTATGTCAGTGAAGCACTACCTGTTCTTTTCATTGATGTACTTTTTTAGTTTTGAAATTGAATGACAGCATTTTTCCCTTACCTTTCCTCCTTCCATATCTTTCTATATACCATTCCTTGCTCTCATGGAAACTACTTTTTATAACTTGGTTAACTTGAAGTAATGTTACATTTTGGAGATGTTTTCTGATAAAACATTCAAACTGAAGAACTGAGTGATGCTTCATTACTTTTCTTTTACTATGTTTATAATTCATGCATATTTATAAGTATAAATGAATTATCTGGGATGAGAATCCTAGGGTATAAGCTCCACAGAGGATGAGCATCTGCTTCTTTGTTCCTAGTCCTAACATGAAAACAAAACAGTCACTTTATATAGTCCAGACACGAATTGTTTGTCAGATATGTAGCTGGTACATAAATTCTCCATTATGAAAGCTGTCTGTTCACTCAAATTCTTTTGTTGCTCAGAAGCCTTTTCACTTCATACAATTCCATCTTTCAGTTCAGTGTTTGTTATTTCCCAAGAACTTAAATTATTTTTCAAAAAAAGCAATGTCTTTGCTCACACCTCTACCTTGTTTTTTCTTTACAGTTCCAGACTTTAAGAGCTTGGTTTTAGTTTACAGTAAGGGTTTTTGTCCATTTAGAAGTGGAAAGATTTTTCAAAATCATTTATTGAGGAAGCTGTCATTTCCTTAATATATATTTTTGAATCCATTTAAAAGTCAGGTGGCTGTAGCTGTGTAGGTTTATTTCTGCATCCTCTATAATAATACACTGCTTTACAAGTCTCTGTTGTGCCATGGCTTTTCTGTTTTTGTCACTGTGTCTCTGTAGTATAACTTGCATCAGGTATCATAATAGCTGTCCTGTTGCTCTGGATTGCTTATGTGCCTCCTAGGTATTTTGTAATTACATGTGAATTTTAGGATTGTATCTCCTATTTCTGCAAAGAATGTCATTGCATTGAATTTGTAGAGCTCCTTTGGTAATATCCATGCTCACTATATTAATTCTGCCAACCTACGAACATAGCAGATCTTCCCAACTGCTAGTGTTTTATTTATTTAATTTTATTTTTCAGTGTTCTAAAGTCTTCATTATAGAAATCTTTCACATTCTAGTTTAAATCTCTTCCTAAGTATTTTTAATATATTGTGAATTGGACTCTTTTCTTCATTTCTTTCATACCTTTGAGAGTCTTCATTAGTTCAAAGAACTCCTGGTTGAGTTTTTAGAATTTTGTATGTACAGAATCACAATGTGTGTAAATAGGGATAGTTTGACATCTTCATTTTTCACTTATATCCTTTTAATTTCTTTCTTTTGTCTCATTGTTTTGAGGCTTCAAGGGCTGTTTTGAATATTAGTAGATCAAGTAAATACCCTTGTTATTACTATGTAGTGGGGTGCTTTGAGTTCCCTTCCCTCCCTAATATGGTGGGCCGTGTAGATGCCATACTGCAGTGAGATGCCCCTTCTAGGCCTAGTTTCTCCATGACTTTTATCTTAAAGGTACTTTGGACCTTGTCAAAGGCCCTAGGTAGACCAGGGAAGATGATCCTATGTTATTTCTGTCCTCGAGTTTATTAATGTGACATACTTCATTTATTTGCATATATTAGATTATCCTCACACCCCTAAAATGAAACTTTGTTCATTGGTGAATAACCTTTTTTTATGGATATTTTATTTTATTATTTTCCAAAGTAGTTTTTCCCCCTCTGGTTCATTTTATTTATTTATTTATTTTTATTCAGCTATATATTTGTTTCCATTCCCTTCTCTTCTCCCCCCCCCCACCTTCTACCTTCTCCCATGATCCTCACGCTCCCAATTTACTCAGGAGATCTTGTCTTTTTCTACTTCCTCTGTACATTAGATCAATGTATGTCTCTCTTAGGGTCCTCTTTGCTGTCTCAGTTCTTTGGGATTGTGAATTGTAAACTGGATTTGCATTATGTCTAAAAACTACTAATGAGTGAATACATATTATCTTTGTCTTTCTGGATTTGGATTACCTCACTCAATATGATGCTTTCTAGATCCATCCATTAGCTCCCAAATTTCAAAATGTCATTGTTTTTTTTCCATTGTGTGACTGTATCACACCTTTATCCAGGTTTGCTTTGACGTACAGGACCTACCTATAACATTTTCTGAATAACACTCTACCTTACCTATGAAATTGTGAATTGAGCTTGAAAATGTGCTGGAAGAATGTCATATTAATTCTTTTTTTTTTTTATTTTTTATTGAGAAAAAGAAAAAAAAAGTTTCCGCCTCCTCCCAGCCTCCCATTTCCCTCCCCCTCCTCCCACCCTTC
>NC_022012.1:49794935-49822165 GCF_000317375.1 Microtus ochrogaster | reverse complement strand
GAGAGAGAGAGAGAGAGAGAGAGAGAGAGAGAGAGAGAGAGAGAGAGAGAGAAAGGTACTTGGTAATGGGGATGGGGTACACATCTTCATTCAAGTGTGCATGCATATGTATATGAATATGCTTGTGGAAGCCAGAGTCAGTTTTCCATTGTCTGCCAAGACTATCTTAGGGTTGGACTCTCTCACTCAAATCTCTCTTTCTCTTTCCCTGGATGGGGGGAGTCTGGATGTAGCCAGACTCTCTAGATTCCCAGACAGGAAGTGGGGAAAAGAATGAGAAGCAGTATGCATGAACACTGAGTGTGTGTGTGTGTGTACATACATCATACATACACATACATACATACATACATACATACACTCAGTCCCCAGGCAAGAGATTCTGGCATCTAAGCATCTGTTAGCTAGGAAGTCACAGAAAGTGTCTCAATGAGGTGTCTGTGAGTATCTGTGAGAGGAGGAAGGTTGCTGCAGGTATTGTGGTTTCAGCAGTAGCTAGAGTGGAAGGTTATAGTCTTATAACAGGTCATAGCAGCAGTGTGGGCCCTATTCATGCTGAAGGTCCAAGGACAGTCAAGGAGCCCTCTGCGTGTCACTCCTTGACACACACACACACACACACACACACACACACACACACATCAGGTGTCAAGAGATAGTTAGTGTGGAACCATGCCATTTCTGTGTGTGTTTATTACTTTATGAGGTCCAGGTGAGAGAGTTACACCCTTTGCTTGGTCTGTCATATCCAATAAGTTCTTGGGCCTGGTTTCCCTGATAGAAGTTTAATACATTTAATGTCCTTATAGTTTAAGTTTTCACTCCAGTAAACTTATATGGAGGCTCTCTTTCTACTCTAAAGAATAAATATCAGTTTCTGCTGTGTGTATTATGCCTGACAGATGGTGTGGTTTTGGGGTCTCCCTGGGGACTGTAGTCACACTTTGCTCTCAAAATGAAGTCAAAAGCTACTTGTAAAATGGAGTCTGTTAGAGAAATACACAGCCTGAAAAATAGTATTTTGTATAGTATGGGGTAACTTAGATAAGAGAATAACCTGATCTCAATGCATAGAATAATGTATGCAGTAAGACATTAATTACTAACAGAAGAAGTGGAAAGGAAATATACTGAACAGATAGTGATTTGTATTAGAGCTATATAAGAAAAATTTGAAAAGAAAGTAAGTAGAAGGGGAAATAATCAAAGAGAAAGGGTGGGAATTAGGCAGTGCAGCCAAAAGTTACTAGAAAAGAGTTAGAGGCAGCATTGTGTATTCAATTTTGTATAGCCCCAACACTCAAGGACTGAACAGGGAAATCCCTACTTCCAGACCAATGAGTTCTTTGGCAAAGCCTATCAAGAAGAAAATGAGATGGGAAAACAAAATTGGACAGGATAAATTAAAGCAGGTCTACTAAATTGAAATTAAATACTAAATAAGGAACATATAAAAGTGAAGGAAAGAGAGCTGGGGGCAGGGTTTCAGAGCCTGGATGCAGGCCCCTCCCGTGGATGCAGAGGACCAGGTCTGCTCTCTGCATTTCCTTGTAAGATGCCACCTCTGTGCGTCCCCTAAAGGGGACTTGTCTCTGAGGTCTACTCCATTGGCTGAGACCAGACTTGTATTTCACAGAATACCACATGGTTCTGACTCACTGTTTTCCCCTTCTGTGTAGAAGTATTTATAGGTCAAATCTCATAGTATAGTTCCCAGGATACTCTGGGTTCCCAGGGTAATCATTACCAGGAAGAACATTTACCTCTAGAGCCCTATGCCACTGACTCCACAGGAGTCTTAAGATGACTGCTCAAGTGTTCCCCTCCCTACACCACCATTTCCTTAGTAGTTCAGCTGCTGTGTGTACTCTCCTTCCTAGCTCTCCCCTTTTTTCCAATTACCTGTTACTGAATGTACTGTGAGAATCTTCTGACACTCTGTCTTGTGGTGCTGACCCTCAAAATGGACTCTGACTCTCCTTCTTTTTTCCAAAGATTCTTTTTTGCTACTAAAACTAGTATTTTCCACCAGTTCCTCCTCATTGATCTTTATTATAAGTACTTCTTTGAGTGTCCAGAAAGCAGAGCTATTTCTTTCTTATTAGCTGCCATTATTCATGGGCTCGCACACTTCATCACCCATGTCTGTTGAGCTCTTAGAGTGCCCCCACCCTGCCTCTCTCCCTCAGCACTGTTTGAAGTGCTGCTTTGCAAGAACTGTCATCCCATACAATACCACAGTAGGATGAGGTTGATATTTTTACCGTTCCCATTAGTTTCACTTATGCAGGTAAACTAAAACTTAGAGAGGTAACTTGCAGTTCTGTAATAGTGCTGACCCAGGAGTCACTCTAAGATGTGTATGACTTTGTAGAGTCTTAGCTCTTAACCACATACTGTATTTCCTTTCCGCATAGTTTGCTCTAAAAACAAAATTGTTCAAGTGAACTAAAACATCTGTAAAGTGTATGTAATGTTTTATATATGTGTGTATATGCATATATGTGTGTGTGTGTGTGTGTGTGTGTGTGTGTGTGTGTGTGTGTATGTATAAAGTTTCCCTTGACAGAAAGCACTATAGACTTGAGGAGCTGCAAATGTTTAGATTGGAGAAGACTCTACATTCTTCCTAAAAGCAAAGCTCCCAAAGCTTGAAAGGGAGCCATTGCTTTCATAGCTAAAAATAAATAGTAAAAGACATAAAAGAATTATAAAATCTAAGAATTTCTTAAGGACCTTGAAAATAATCTACTTCTGTGTGAACACTATATATGAAAGAAAGATGTATCACAGAATAATTAAGGTGTTTGTTTTGCTAGTGTAAAAAATTGTATATAATCTCTAGTCTTACTATATTTTTCTGATTTATTTTATAGGTCATTATCTTGAATTGACATATAAACAGGCTTGTTCAGTTAACAATTTGTCATGTCAAATATGTAAGGAATATACAGCTAGTATTTTAGTAGTTCAAATCTGGCTGAAGATATAGCTCAGTGGTTAAGAACGCTTGCTGCTCTTCAGAGGATCTGTGTTCTGTTTCCAATACCCTTCCTTATCCAATGGTTTACCATAGTAACTCCAGCTTGGGGTGAGCTGATGCCCTCTGCAGATAACTTCAGTAATATGCATAAATCCCCGCTCATACATATACACATAATAAAAAAATTTTAAAAACACTCATATATACATATAATAATTTTTTAAATTAAGTCTAAATCTAATGACAACAGCAAAAAAAACCCTACATAATGAAAATCTATACTTAAGATTCTATACTCAAGAAATACATGTGTATTGCTTACTTTTAACTATTTTTATATGTTTATGTGCACGTGTGTGTGACTGTGTATATGTCTGGAGGTCAGAGAACAACCTTGGGTATCATTCCTCAGGAATGCTGTCCACCATGGTGTTGAGACAGATTCTCTTTGCAGGAGGAAGCAAATGGATTGGCTGGGAAGATTTGTAGATTTCAGAGGATGATGTGGGTAAGGAAGATCAGTGTCAATTCAGGAAATTATATACCTTTTAAAATGGCTGTAGTGATGGGACTGGAGAGATGGTTCAGCAACTAAAAGCACTGACTGCTCTTCCAGAAGACCAGGATTCAATTTTCAGCACCCACATGGCAGCTCTCAACTGTCCGTAACTCCAGTTCCAGTGGATCCAATACCCTCACACAGACCTATATGAAGGAAAAAAACCAATGCATATAAAATAATAATAACTTATTAAAGTGGCTGTAGTGTAATATGGGTGGGGAAAAGTGACAAGGTGATTATAGTCCAGAGGACATAACTGGTCTGTGTTCCTGCTGATGAGGGAAAACGTATTTTGTGATGCAGGGCACCACACAGTTAGTTGTTCCCTCTAACTATTGTTTGTGCCTCATTCTCCTCCCCTCTTCCATGCAGTACATCCTTTCTGCTTACCATTCTCAGATCCCCACCTCTCCATCCTTGCTAGAATGGCGTTGTGTGCTCCCAGTACCTGTAAAGGCACAGCTGCTTTTTAGCATCTTTACAGTTCTGTTTTATTTAATAACTTTCTTTGTATTGTGGATATATGAACTTACATCTGACTTAAAGCAAAAATCTACTTCCAATTCATACTAAAATCCTCATTAAATATGAATTGGCCATCAAATTTGTCTATCAAATGAGCTTGTAATAGGAAAAAGATTTATATTTGCATTTCATAAAGAAGAAGGAGCTATCATGGGCCCCTGTTCTTAGGCTTTATGACGCCTCTGAATTGTATTTGCCTTAAATAAGCAGACTTTACACATCTCATTCCCCTTTAGTAAAGCCTGATTCTCACTCAGTCCAAATAGCAGCAGAGCACAGCTCTGATGTAGGAGTTCAGTGGGGCAGTACTAACCCTTCTCAAAAATTTGCTCAGGTTTACTTAGCAAAATTAAGAAAAAAAAAACCACACATATTCTAGAAAGACCCATTGTATTGTACTGTTCTTCACATAAGAGCATATTATTTGAAACATTTTGTTGTTGTTTTGTTTTGTTTTTCAATGCAGGGCTTCTCTGTAGCTTTGGAGCCTGTTCTGAAACTAGCTCTTGTAGACCAGGATGGCAGAACTCAGAGAGATCTGCCTGCCGCTGCCTCCCGAATGCTGGAATTAAAGGCATGTACCACCACCACCCGGTTCTGATTGGAACATTTTAATGCATAACAGGGGTTCAGTATTTATGTTACCCACTTTTCATCCATGAGCAAAGTATAAGCTAATCTGTGTACCTAGAAGTCCCCCAACCTCATTTTGCCACTTACCTAATATTTTGTATCAGATAATCTCCTAAGTGATATTTTTCAGTGTTTTTCTTTTTCGGTTTCTCCCATATATCCTTTTTAATGCTAAAGAAGAGGGCCTAAACCAGAAAGCAGGTTTCAGATAATCCCTGTGCAAAGTATCTGACAGTGTTTATCACTAGCTACTTCCTTTCATTTCCTTTAGACTGAAGTAAGCAGACCCCACACTTGTAAGCAGAATCATTTCTAATCTGGCCATACTTCATTTTTTTTCTGTGTCCCATTGCAAGTCTTTTAGGGCAGCTGCTTCCCCCTGCAAAAGAAAAGAAAAATCATGCATAAAAAACATCAGGCAGTATCTTGCTAAAATGAGAATGAGAACCCACAGAGATGTGCTAGGTTCACTGACCTCCAGGAAAGAAAGGAAATGGAGTTGGGTTTGCAGGGTATTGCAGGACAGTTGAGATGAAGTTAAGTAGAGCCTGTCTTGGACCAGCTGGGATCTCTACTAACTCTGGTCCCACATTCCTTCCCACCTCACCAAAGCCCTGCTTCTCCCTGCTGTGTGCACATTTTGTCCCCATTTCAAGAGCTAAACTACTGAATAAAACAGCTGAAAAAAACTACTCACATTTTCATTCCTTAGTATCTTGTTCTTTCATACTTCTTTATTTCCTTGTGACTATCAAACTTACATTATATTCTCTGGGTCTAGGTTGTTTCAAATGCTAAAGAATGTTTCAAGAATTTCTTTTTAAATGCAAAGAAATTCTAATATAGGAGAGTCCAGGATCCCTCAAAGATTACCTAGTTGTCAAAATAGGATCATGCTAAATACAATGTGGTACTCCAGCTTCTACCCTGGGAGAGAAGAGGCCAGAAAAATCCAAAGATGTGAGCAGTTGAATATTGTATCAATGTGTACCCATGTGTTTTCTGAGTTTTTTTAAATATTTATTTATTATGTATATAATATTCTGTCTGTGTATGCCTGCAGGCCAGAAGAGGGCACCAGACCTCATTACAGAGAGCCACCATGTGGTTCCTGGGAATTGAACTCAGGACCTTTGGAAGAGCAGGCAATGCTCTTAACCTCTGAGCTATCTCTCCAGCCCATGTTTTCTGAGTTTTGATGAGGGTGCCATGATAAGAAAGAAAAGTAAAGCTAGATGAAGGCTGTAAAAGCTATGCTATCCTCGTAGCCTTTCTGTAAATCTGAATTATCACAAAATGTTTTTAAATTTTTAATAGTACTAAAACCAATACTTTACAGGTTTGGAATATTTAGTAATAAATGTGTCAAAGACAAACATATACTAGATTTCCCTACAGCGCTCTTGGTCTAAACCCCTCCCACACTCAGGAGTCACAGAAGCCTAGGTTTTTCTGCTGGTTGTTTCTGTCTCAAAAATTATGAGCAGTTAATTGATGACTCTGAAGCTAGTTTTCTTGCATGTCTAACTGAGATATTCATCACTGCCTTAAGAGACTGTCCTGAGGACTGCCACACAGCGTGCCACATGTAAACTGTCAGTATCTTATTCATGCATAGTAACCATCTGGAAGGCTACTTTGAGAAAAGTAGAATTTGTATTTCTGGTTTCACTTTATCCTTGTTTTCACCCCTTAAAATTATTCATTCTTTCCTTAATGATGTATAGAATGGTCTGGGTCTTGACTTTCCCTAAAAGTAGGATCAAAAAACAAGCAAGCAAAATTAATGAAGCAAGATCTAACTAAGATGGTAAGAGACCCTACAGTTGGCCTTCTCCCTCTGGGCCTTCCTCCTATGTCCCCTTCAGGTAGGCCCGAGAACAAGACCTGCCTTCCCTGAGACTCCGATTTCTAGTCTGCCCACGTATACTCTGGACTTGGCTTTTCCAAGCACATAGTTGTTTCTAAGCCTTCTTTTCCTCATTGTGATTTGTCGAGATCCTCTCCTCTCAAGAAGATTTCTTCCATCAGAAAAAAACTATGCTTTAGTTAATTTTATTCAGTAAATATTTATTGAAAACCTCCTTTTTGCTAGATCCAATATAAATATAATCCCAGATGTTAGAATTAACTAAATAACAAGTACGATCTAATTTATAATTTAAATTAAATAAATAGAAAGATTAGTAAAAAGGTACAGTTGTTGGAGAGAAAGTGGGATAATATAGAATACTCTTCTCTGTGGCTTAAAAGTACAGCCCTGGGAGTCCATGGACCCAGAAGAACTTGTCCATGTTACAGCTCTTGTCAATATTACCTCCTTGCCTAAAACAATCTCTTCCTTGGCCATAAGGTCCGAAATTTGTTTCAGAGAGCTTGAAAATATGGTAAAAATGTCCCCATTGTAGACAGTATCAATGAATTCCATACTAATTTTTAGTTATCTTTCATACAACACCTTTCAAAGAAAGAGAAGCATAGTCAAGCCTTGACATCTGCTATTAGTCTCCTCTGCTAAAGCCACCATCTCTCACCCTGATCCCTTCACCCGTAGTTCAAATGGGTTAGAGAAGACACAGTCAAGCACCCACTGAGGAATTTTTCTAAAGGCTGCATATTTTCATTAGCATCACAGAGTAGTTTTTGCCTGGTCTTGACAAAGCTTCTCCAACCTTCCTTGGTCTCGTCATGTTCCCTAGGCTTTCAAACTTTACTTTAAAATTTCAGTCTTTTTGGCTCCACATTCCCACAAGTTTAGAATTTCAATCTTGTGATTTTCTTGCCCATAGATCCTTAGTCCTTTTGGTGCTGGTGCCTACAGCTAGAAATCTGAGCATAGGTACTTACTCAGATTGTAAGAATGTGGGGAAGCCAGCAAAACTGGCTGAAAGATTTAAGGGGAAAGCAAAGGGGTGGTATCTGCCCATTTTGCTTTCTCCTTTTTAAGTTACCATTAACATGTGTGGATAGTAAAGGAATAGAGAAGCATGGCCTTGAAGTGTGGGCAGAGCTTTACTTGCAGAGAACAATTATAAGAAGCTGCATTTCCAGGATCCCTGTATCTATAAATTGGACTACTGAGTTCCACATTTATACGTGTCTCAGAACTATTTCTAAATGGGTCTTAAGGTGCCACAGATGTACAGAACAAATGCCTAGCCTATCCTGCTAATGAACATGCAAACAGTTTTCCCCATCTGCTGCCTCTCTAAAAGCTAGGAAGGCCTTCTTCAGTGATCACAAAGAACATAATGACTGTGTACAGAGAAGTCAAGTACAAAGGCCAGCAGCCTTTGCAGGTCACCAAAGATTAACAGCTGCCTCTCCTTTGATTGGGAGAGCTAATAACAGTTACTCTACTTAATAATTGGATGGGCTCCCAGGCCATGTAATTCAGATTGAAGCTGTCATTTTTTTCTGCCCTTTAACTAAGCTGGGTTATTAGAATGAAGCCACTAATCCTATTAGTCAGTTGTCAGTCCATAGTGGGAGAGAGCAAGGGAAGACAGAGCTGCTAAGATGTTATACCAGATATAGAAGAAAGAACTGTACATTCCATCTCTAGAGGTACTTTTTCTTGATCAAATCATAATTATAAAACTTTTTAAAGTTCTTTATGAAATTATATTTTTAGCTTTACATTCTAGGTGCAGAGTATTTGCAAAGGAGGTAAAGGAGGAAGATAGATTTAGTTACTATAGAATTTATCCTACTAGAATAAAGTGTTTTCAGCTAAGGAGTAGTCTTTACTTGTTAACTGTTATATACATCCTATGCTTGACTGTGCTTGGAAACACAGAGACCAGAGCGTTTAAGCTTATCATAGACACAAATAAATATATAGAAGATTTGGCTTTAGTTGAAAGGATCAGAAAGTCTCACTGGAAGAAGTAACTTTTGATCTGAGTCTTAGAGGATTGAAAAATGGCATGTGAACACTAAGACTGAGAAGACAACAGTTCTGATGAGAAAATAATTGTGTTAGCAGCTTTAGTGTCGTTACTCTCTGTGCACACTTAGGAGGAGCATGTATAAGACAGTATGTGGGAGAGTGCCCACTACTAGGGCATTAAGGTACCCAAATATGAAGAGAGCAGCAAATGCCAAATGATAGGCATAAAAAAATCAATGTGACAAGACTTGGGAAGAGACGGAGGAAGGCCACCTACTCCTGTCATATCTGTCTGAATTATTGTGTGAAAGTGATTTTATTTTTTCATTTATATGTTTAATGTCACATGTTTGAGAAGTTTCTTTTTAACCCCTTAATTTCAACATTTGAAACAATTCATCATTAAGATACCTTGATTTCCCTTTTTAGTATCCATGAGGTAAAGAGGTAATCTCAAGCCAGGTTTGGTGGCTTGTGCCTTTAATTCCAGGCAAAGGGAAGTGGGTTCGAAGCCAGCCTGGTCTATGTAGCAAGTTCCAGACCAGCCTAGTCTTTATGCATTGTCAGACCTTGTCTCAAGAAACCAAAAAAAACCCAACAACAATAAAATAATCTCAGACATTATAGACTTATTATGACTGTCTTTAATGTTTAGAGAGGGGCAAGAGCTGTTTATCTTGCTTTCTTAAGGAGTGGGATCCATTGGGGGTTGGTCTTTCTTATAATACGGACAGGTCTCGATATTAACTTAATCTCATGTCATAGGATGTTTTTGTTGTCTACTATTTATTATTAGTTGAGCCATTCGTCCAACAAGTGCATACCATTGCCCTTTTCTGCCAGAACTAGGATTGAGTGACGAGTCAATAGCTCATAAGGAGCTTGTAGACTGTAGGGTAAGAGAGCAGATAAAACAAATAGGAGTCGATGGCAGGGCATGAACGAGAGGTTAGGAGGATGCTGAGCAAAGTGTTCATCATCTGGCTGTGCACAGTGGAATAGATCAGAGATTGCTTACTTCATATCTAGTTCAGAAGTATATACTACCTTGATTCTTGAAGGAACTGAATTTTTTAAATTTTACAGTTGATTTTTGCCTCTTGCTTTATTTTCCGAAAATGATTAAAATTTTAGGAAATTTTTCTATTTTCAGTAATATGTTAGTAAGAAAAATGGTTAAAGTTGGTTTTCATCGTTCCTGAAATTTCTGATTTTTGTTCTGCTAAATGTCCATTAGAGTCAGTGCCTTAAGATCTTCAGGAGGTCATAGCCATGTTGGCATATCATAAAAGGCTTTCAGCTGGGTGTTGTGGTTTTTTTCCATTTTTGTATACATTAAACTGCTCTGCTTTTACTCAGTCTGCCACTTCTACAGTGTTGATCTAGGCTCCTCCTTCCTGCCTCAAGCAGAAGACTAAACTGAATATGGGAACAGTAGGCATGGACAGAATGGGCAGCAGTCAAGCTGAAGCAGAAATAAGATTATCATCATCCTGGAGGCTGAAACAGTGTGAGAGTAGAGGAAAAGAAAAGAGCATAAAGAGCCAGTGTCTTAAGATGTGTTAAATCAGGATCGTTGCCCTCAGTTACTGTGCTTTACAGATGTATTTCACTTGTTCTTAATAAGTTGTATATTTTTAAATATTGTATCTATAATTTGAGTATAATACAAAAGTTTTTTTTTTTTTAAGACAGCGTCTCTCTCTGTGTAGTTGGCTGTCCTGGAACTTGCTATGTAGACCAGGCCTCAAACTCACAGAGATCTGTGTTGGGATTAAAGATTTGTGTGTGCCAGCATGCCCAACTGTGTTTACTTCTTGATGCAGAGCCCCTTCACTGTCTTCATTTGATTTCACATATCTCATAGTACCATAGGCCTAACTAGTAGCTGCCAAATAGTATTCATATGTAACAATTCTATAATAGACAGATTTAATTTATGGTACTATTACACAAAAGAGGATTGGCTGCAAAAGAGAAGTGAGGAAACTTATTGGGTTATAGAAATAGTGTGTCTTGATAAGCATTTGCCAGATTTCATTGAATACTGTCTACTTAAGATATCAGTGTTTCACTCAGCTATAAAAAAGTTGAAAATATCAAACCATAAACAGCCAACAAACATAAGATACTCACTTTCTAGTTACCAAGAAAAGATAAATACAAACCTCACAAAATGTCAGCACATACTGTTGAAAGGACTAAAGTTAGAGAGACTGATAGAACCAAACTTATATAAAAATATGAACTAACTGAAATGACTAGTGTACCCTGGTGTATACACAGATTGATTAAAATATTTTAGGACACTGTTTGCCCATAGCTAGCAAAACTAATTTTGTGCACAGCTGTGACCCAGAAGTTCCACTCCTAAGCCTATGCCCAATTCATCTTATGTGCCAGATATGTAGAGCAATATTGTCCAAATGGAGCCACATAAAACTAAAAAGCTTCTATACAGTGTAGCATATGAATGGGGTGGGTTTGGACCAGAATATGTTGCTATCCTATTTTTTTTACATGTGTGGTAATTTAAAACTAAGGCATTATGGGGCTAGCATGAAACCTGACATCAGGGAGATTACCAGGAATCCACAAGGATGACTCCAGCTAAGACCCTAAGATATAGTAGAAAGGGTACCTGAACTGGCCTTCTCTTGTAGTCAGAGTGATGACTACCTTAACTGTCATCATAGAGCCTTCATCCAGCAACTGATGGAAGCAGATGCAGAAATCCACAGTGAAGCACTGGGCCATGTGTCTGGAGCCCAGTCCAGAAAGAGGTGGGGGACAGGGGAGAAAGGAGCAATAATATGAGCAAAGGGGTCAAGTCCATGTGGATGCCCACAAAAACAGCTAACCTGAGCTAGTGGGAGCTCACTGACTCTGGACTGATAGCAAGGGAACCTGCATAGGACAAACAAGGCCCTCTGAAAATGCGTGACAGTTATGTGACTGGGGCAGTCTGTGGGACCACTGGTTGTGGGACCAGGATTTATCCCTAGTGCTTGAACTGGCTTCTTGGAGCCCATTACTTTTGGAGAGATACCTTGCTCAGCCTGAAAATAGTGGGGAGGGCCTCAGTCCTGCATCAAAGTGATGTGTCAGACTTTATTGACTCCCCATGGGAAGCCTTACTGAGGATGGATGGGGGGGGGGGTAGAAAGAGTCAGAGGAGAGGAGGGAGTGGGAACTAGTATAGGTATGTAAAATGAGAAAAGATCATTTTTTAAAAATTAATTAATTAAAATTAAAAAACATAAAATAGTATAACAGAAAATTGTTCTTTCCTTCCCCATGCCAGAAGACTACAAAGAGTTTAGAGAAATTTCTTTACAGAAAAGTTATCTATAATTCAGAAATTATATAGAAATCATCATAGATTGAGTTCTGAAATGCTTAATATCCTAGCAAAAGCAAAGAGAAAAAATGTATATAACAAACATGTTCAGCTGCCTGGTATGCTGACAAACATCCCAATGGAGAAAACCTATGGAAGTCAGCTGCTCTTGTTACATAGGACTTATGATTACAGGACAGTATGTCCTGCCAATCCCTTACTTCTTTTTGCCTGTCTTATGCTATAACTTGCCCAGAAAAGCATTCTCCCCAAAATATGATTGGTCACCTATATTCATGCATCCTTTGCCTTCCCTTCAGGATACTAACTGTAATAAAAGTCACTTATAATGATATGATTGGTGTTGTTCTTAATTTCTGGCTGGCTTTCTTGTCTGCGGGTTAGAGGGTAAAGACATTATGCGAGGAAGAAGACACAGACACGCGGCGGTCCCACGTGGGTGCACTTTTAATGGGGGAAGGGCAACAACGGGCAGGTAAAGGTGTGCAGACACGACAGGAAAGGCAGGGAAAGAGAGAGTGGTCCTGGCGACCCTTGCTTCTTAACGGGGAATGCAAAGGCTTCTGGGAATATGTCCGTAACCAGGAGAACGCTGGGAACTGTAGTTCCGCAAAGGAACAACATTTGGTATGTGTCCCATTCATCAGACTTTAAATTCATAATTCAGGTGGCCATGTCTATGTTCACCACTATTTGCCCTCATTTCCCTGCACCAAGAAATCATTTAGCAAATATATTTCAACTGCACACTAAATATTTCATTTGCTTAGAATTTTATGCCTAGGATATTGTACTAACTTCTGTTTGTGTTTCTGTCTAGAATGTGGCAGATCAGATTGCATTTCAAGTTGCTGGTGGATTAACAGCCCTTGAACACATCCTTCAAGTAGTGGCCCCTGCCTCAAACATGAACACGGTTTCACGAATTCCTCCTAAGTAAGTATAGTTTCTTAATCTGAATTTCATTTGTAAGTAATTTTTGCCTTGTTTTCATATGGGCAAACCACAAGAAAATTGTGTCTGTGTGTATTTAGACTTGAATAGCAAGAGCTTATATTAAGGAGAAAAACAGGGTTGCTTGACTTCATTTACAAAATCCAAATTAGCCTCAAAATCCGTATAAGGAAATCTTTTCAGTCTGTGATTCACTCTGTACTTAAACCAAGAAGAACTGATGAAGTCCTGGAATAAGAGTGGAAGAAAGCTAACCTTCTGTGTTTTATGTGAAAGAGTTAGGGCCATAGCCTGGAAATGAGCCTGCAAATCTACAGAAACCCTCAAACTCAGGAAGAGCATTCTGATGCCAAGACTGCCAGAGTCTGGAGTCCCAGCCAGATTGCTGGAAACTGAATTGCACCTCAGTCACTAATGGTAGATTGTCCTTTGTCATAAAGATCCTATGTACATTTGGATCTAATTTCTATCTTCTGATTTGATCAACTCATATTGTTAGTGTCTGTCCATTTGAAGTATAGTATAGAAAATATTATTTCAGAAGTATTTTTTCACAGTTGTAGCATATACAATTTCTAGGCAGTTTATGGGGATTCTTATTTGGAGTTTAAATGAGTTTTTGATAAAATTTTATCTACACCTCTGAGAAAATGTTACTCTTTTAGCTAGTAAAATAAACAGAAAGTTCCATTTGTCCTTTGGGTGCAATGAGGGATTAAAAAAAAAAACAAATGCAACAGTTTGTCTTTTTTTTCTGGGATACATTTTGGTAAGATTAAAAACAAAAACAAAAAAAACCCACTCACCACATTGACTTCAGAGTCCCACAAATCTAGGATCTGTTTACCCCAGCAAGTGCCTCATTCATGTTGCAGCTCTTTCCCTATTTGGGTAGAATGTATATAAGAATCTTTGCAAACTGTGGAAAGTGTTTTATAACTGGTAGGTGAAGTATCTTAAGTAGTGGTCTTACCTGATTTAAATTATAGTCTATTTGCATGAGGTACTTACAAGTAACACAAACTTCTTAACACGATTAACATGAGTTCTTTTGCTCTGCTGACAAGATAGAGTTGATTAAATGGAAGGTATAGCCCTTAAGTCTGTGAGATAGAAAGTGCCACATCAGACAGTTGCAGCAGTCGTAATGGTTTCTCTGATACTGAGGCATTTCTCATCAAAATATTTTATTCCCATGTCATTGTTGGGTATGAGAGATGAGAATCACTTCTGTGTTGATTGGCAAGAAAGGAAGGAGAAAAGGACTGAGATGTGTAAAAAGTACTTAAGATTAAAAAGTGAAATAGCATTTGATTCTGTGGTTCAGTGTTTTGATAATCATTAATAATTCATGTTGTCCAGCTTGAGTTTATCTTGAGATTTTTAAATTCTGGTTTTTGTTTTTATTACTTAGTTTTCTGGTGAGTGTCAAAACACATGATCCAAAGATCTTGAACTAGCAACCTAGATTAAATGCCATTTCTCAAAACTGCTTTTGCTATAGGCTAAGATCATGTTCTTATGCTTATCTGTATTTCTCCTTAATAGAGCAGAAGAAAGTGTCCACAGTTCCTAAAAAAAAAAGACTTATGTGAGAAATAGTATGTTCCTGTTGGAAAAGAGAACTGGAACCCTGAGAGTCTAGTCCAGTGCCCTCCGCTGTCAGGAGCACTTGACCGCAGTGCCATGATGAGAACTTGTTTCATTGCCAATAGATCAGAGTTTTCAGCTTTACGTTGCCCACAGATAGAAACCAGCATCAGGAGCCTTAGTCATCTAGTAGTGACTCTGGATTCTCTTGTCTGAGCACACACTCAAGATTGTAACTGTGTTTACCGTCTTCTTAGATACTTCTTAGAGCTACTGTGTTAAAGTGGAGTGTTCTGTGCTGCTTATCCATAGATAGGTGAGAGAACTTCTTCTGGTACTGTAGCCTGAGTCAGAGCAGGCTGCTGGGAATATGTCAGTGTGTAAACTTAAAATTACTTTCTGCACAAACTCCTGCTGTGGCCCTGAACTTTCCATAGGACCTTGGTACCTCACTTGCTCTCAGCCGGCCCAGATCTCCCTTTCCATCCCTGATTAATTCTTACTACTCATCTCCATGAACCTTCTGCCTTCTTATCTCATTCAGAATCCCTGTTTTCTTCTTCCTGCGATGCTGTATGGCTCTTAACAGAGAGAGCTGGCAGTTTAGGCTACCCTGTATTGTTTAATTTTCCTCAGTGATAAGCAGCAGACTTAAACCATTGTCTAGAAATAGCCATCATTTTGAACTCTGGAATCCTATGACTGACTGACTGTAAGCCTGATGCATCTCTGGCCAGAAGCCCTGAGTTCCATGTGCATAGAAGAACCTCTCCCTGCTCCTTTTTTCTTACCACACTGTGTTTCTCAGTTACTTTACATAGTGACTCTTTAGCCTTGCTTTATCCATAGTTATTGCAAGGTAGCTTCCTAAGAATAGTATTTCCTTCTATATTTCCTTTATTTTTAAGGATTCATTTTGGTTTTTTATCTATATGAATGTGTGGTTTATATGTGTACACATGTGTGCAAGTACCCTCACTGTGAGCTGCTTATTATAGGCACTTGAAATTAAACTTTTTTTTTTCTGTAAGAGCAGGAAGCTCTCTCAACTTTTGAGCCATTCTTCAGTTCTCCCCCCTCAAAAACCCCTAAAGATTTCCTAAGGTGAAATTAAAAATATGGAACTAGAGATTTCATAATTTGATTTTTCTTAGAAACATAATAATATTATGTCATGTAAATGTACCATATTTTCAGTACCCATTTGTGGTAGTTTGAATATAATTGCCCCATAAGCTCATAGGGAGTGGCACTATTAGGAGGTGTGACTTTGTCAGAGTTTATGTGGCATTGTTAGAGGAAGTGTGTCACTGGAAGTGGGCTTTATGGTTTCATATATGCTCAAGCCACACCCACTGTCTCAATTTACTTCCTATTGCTTGTGGCACAAGATACAGAACTCTCAGCTACTTCTCGAACACTATGTCAGCCTGCATGCTACTGTGTCCTGACAAGATGATAATGGACTAAACCTCTGAAACTATAAGCCACCCAATTAAATATTTTCCTTTATAAGAGTTGCTATAGTCATGATGTCTCTTCACAGAAATACAGATCCTTAAACACCATTCATCAGTTGATGGATATCTAGGCTGTTTCCATTTCCTAGTTCTTGTGACAAAAGCTATGATAGGGAAGAAGTACCTCTGTGGTAATATAATATATAGAGCCTTTGGGGTCTATACTCAAGAGTGGCAAAGCTTCATCGTGTGGTAGATCTATTTTAAGGTTTGTGAAGAACTGCCACACTGATTTCCAGAATTGGCATACCAGTTTGCATTCCTACCAGCAGCAATCAAATATTCCCCCTTTTCCCACATTGCATCAGTATGTATTATCGATTGTTCATTTGATCATGGCCATTCTGACTGAGGTAGATGAAATCTCAAATTAGTTTTAATTTACATTTTCCAGATGGCTAAAGATGTTGAATATTTTTTTAAAAAATGTCCACTGGTGCAATAGTGGCACAAATGATGTAGGGATAACCAACCACTTTTCTGATTGGATCCAGAGTCAAGTGGATGAAACCCATACCTGGCACTGTTAAAGGGTCCAAGAACATATACTAAATAGGTCATAGTCCCTAAGAGACAACCTAAAACTTCTTCTACTAAATGGACATAGTATTAAAATGATTTCTAATGATTTGTTGCTGTGGTGGTTTGTATGGGAATGGTTTCTATAGACTCAAGTATTTGAATACTTGTTCCCCAGTTGGTGGAACTGTTTAGAAAGGATTAGGAGATATGTCTTAATGGAAGAGGTATATCACTGGGTAGGGGGTAGAGTGTAAGGTTTAAAAAGCCCACACAGTCCCCAGTTAGTTATTTCTCTATTTCTACTTATTATGAATCATATGTGAGCTCTCGGGTACTGATCCAGCACCATGCTTGCCTGCCTGCCTACTGCCATGTTCCCAGCTGTGATGGCCATAGACTTTCACCCTCTGGGAACCATGGGTCCAAAATTAAATGCTTTCTCTCATAGGTTCTCTTGGTCACAGTGTTTTGTCACAGCAATAGAAAAGTAACTAAGACAGAAGTAGACTAGTGATGACAGGTCTGACCATGTTGTTCTTTGGAGAAATGAAAGACTTTGGGACTTGGGGCGGTTCTTTAAACATGTGAGTTCTATAAGAACAGGTAATGGTACTTGCCACTGTCTTAATCTTTAAGGGTTCCTCATCCTTTTAGAATTAGAACTTAGTTTAGATCTTTAGAGCATTATTTTCTATTTATAAACAACTGAAAAATATGAAAATATTTAGACTTTGCTGTCTAAAACGTGATCACAGTGGACCGTGTCTGGCCATCTTAATAAAAAGCAAGTGTTTCATGAGAACTTAATCATTCATTACACCAATTACTTATCTGACACTAGTAGCTAATTGCCTAATTTTAAGGTGAGGTTAAGATGTTTAAGGTCAGAGAGACCGGGTGGTGGTGGTGCATGCCTTTAATACCATCACTCAGGAGGCAGAGGCAGGTGGATCTCTGTGAGTTTCAAGGCCAGCCGGTTGTACAGAACTAGTGCCAGGACAGGCACTAAAGCTACACAAAGGAATCCTGTCTCAGAGGGGGAAAAAAGGCTCACAGAGTGGTTACATACATATGCCTATCTTCCTTTCTTCATGCTCCCAACTCTAAATCCTAGCAGCATAATTCGAATCAAAACTTTAATCCTGCAGCTACAACATGAAGCTCTTTTTGTAAGTTAATAATGTATTTATTATTAGAATTAGCTGTAATTTTAACAACTAGAAAATAGGTATCATATTTTGTAAGACAGTGTTTATTGAAATCAGTAAAAATTTACAGCATTTAACAAAAGAAACAAATGATTGGTTTGTCTCATTTCAGGGAAGGCTTTTTTATTTGAATTACAATTCTGCTCATCTCAGGGAAACCATAGTATCTATCTACCCTAAAACATGGTGTGCTCAAGCAGTAGACACAGACTTTCAGGGAACTACACCTTCTCTTACTCCTCTCTTACACATCATGCAAGGAGAACCAAATGCTCAACTGTGCACTAAACTGCTACTAGAAAGTACCCTCATGCACGATAAGAGAAAGTGACACTACAAGGTCCAGGGCACATGTGCTGTGGAAAGCAGCAGTAGCAGTGTTACGACTTTGGTGTAGCCATACCTGCACGAAGGCAGTCGCTTTCCCCGTGGGACTGTCACATAATAAATTTATTTAATAACTGCAGGATCTATTACATTTTTTACTAAATTACCATTTTATATAGGTAAAGAAACAAAAGTTTTAAAAAAAACTGGTTTCTCTCCCATCATCTCATCAGCTGAACTGAGACTGTCATATACTCCCTCCTCTCTGCCTTATTGCCTACCTGCTGTCACCAAAAAACAGCTTAACCAACCCGTATTTTTTGAATTTCTTATATTCCAAGATCTGTATGTTTGTCATCAAAAAAATCTTTTACCGCTTTGAAGAATATGAGATTAATAAATATATTCTGTATCACATCATACAACAAAAGAAAAGAAAACAATGTAATTTAAAGTGTTAGTATCTGAGGACCTTTGGTTGAATATCTCATAAGCTAGTATTTGTGGGGTGGCAGTGCTATATGTACTGCCATATTGTAGATGTATAGTATAGTGTTGTATGTATTTACTGCTCTAATAAAATGAAAGCATTTCCTTGGTATAGTTTTAAAGACTGATAATGTGATTGCAGAGGATTTGTTGTTACTGTGTTTTTATAGTTTGTGTGTGGGAAGACCATCATTGTTTGGCTAACCTTGATTTATGCTTTTGTAGTTGGGTGTGGGTACTGTGTATGAGATGGTTTGGGGCCACCTTTTGTTTTTTCATAACAGACTAAGAATTAAATTCACTGGTACATCATTTGGTACCGTGAACCAAAATCGTTTGTAACTATTTGTATGTAGAAGATACAATGTTCAGGGGAAATGTAACAATTATTTTCAGGGGCTGAAGAGATGGCTCAGTGGTTGAGAGCACTGCCTGCTTGCTCTTCTAAAGGTTCTAAATTCAATTCCCACCAACCACATGGTGGCTCACAACCATCTGTAATGAGATCTTGTGCTCTCATCTGGCCTGCATGCATGCAGACAGAATACTGTATATATAATTAATAAATAAATAAATCTTTTTAAAAATTATATTCAGAAAAAATGCAAGATTTCTGTGTATTTACTGCCTATTTAGGATAAATTTATCAAATAATTTCCTTCTCATAAGTTCAGATGTAGCTTTTTAAATAATTGGGACCCATGTTGCATTCCACTGTGTGCACTATGTCATAGACTTTCAGTAATGTTAGCAAAATACTATTTACTAGTATGGAAGAAACTCAAGATCTAACCCACTGCTAAATAATTGCATATTTACAGACAGGAAAAATTAATATATGTTTTAAATCACATTTTATCTCTAAAAAACAAGTAACTTTCTCCAATAAAATGAAATGTTTTAGAAGCATAGTGATTGATAAATATATTTCTTCACTTGGCGTACTAAGGTATTTTGTTTATGTTTCAAAGGCTTTTTGCATAGATGGTTACAGTTGACAGCTGTTGAACCACTAATAAGATTAAAGTAAAGAAATTAGTTGTGTCAACTTTAATCTGCTGTTTAGCACTGCAAACCACCTGGGGTCTTCTCCAGAGCCATCTTATTTAATAATAAACTTTAAATTACATAATGGGATCCTATCTTAGATTATGTTTAAAGACTTTATAATAATAGCTGCCTTATATCAAATTAATATTAGCAGTAAAAATAATGGTTTAGCACTAGAAATAAAAAATTATTAATTTGGTACTTACCCTACATTTTAATGCATTATTGTAATGTTTCAACATACGTTCTAAGTTAGAGGTTAATTTGAGGAAATACAGATGAGCTTATTAAGTCAGTGCTTTAAAAATATATATATATATATAATTTTCAATCTAAAATTAAAATGTCACTATGGAATACTGAAATTGCATATTCTGTTTGTGCCTAATTTATCAGTTTAAAACACTTTGAAATATCACATCTAGTTGGAAATTTCTTACTCCTTGCTCTGAGGAATTATTAGGACAATTATTTTAAAGTTAATTTAAATTTCCCTGACATTTTATTATGTATGTAGCATAATACTAATGTTGATACAGTGAAAGTTGATTAGTTAACAGACAGGATTAGCATCATGGAAAGACCCCTTTTGAATGGATGGGTGTTGGGTGTTTAAGTCCTTCGCTGTGCCCCTCATTCTTAACTCTCCCAGCATCTGAAAGGCAGTGGGGGGGTTATACTAGCTAAAACAGGGTGTGAGCAGTGAGATGGCGCTGCCTGACAGCCTGAGTGAGCTTGACCCCTGAACCACACACAGAAAGACAGAAAGGGTTCCCACAAGCTGTCCTCTGATCATAGGTGCATTGTGGCACATTAAATTTCATAGGATTTTTAAAAGCAAAGTTGAAAAACAACACAGGACAAATGGTAGAAATTTTAACCTTTTCTCAGTAATTAACACTGAGTCACCTGTCACAATTATCAATTTCAATTTTAAAAAAAATTACCAAAATGTGCCACAAATCTAAATTCTCTGTTGTGAAAAATGTCAAAACTGAATAATTTCTTCCTGTTTAAATTTCAGCAATATCTAATTTTCTTGTAATCTAATAATCTAAATTTCTTGCTGGCAAGACATCTTATTTACTGGGTATCTTTAAAACAGAACTTTACAATGTTTCATGAAACACATTTTTTTAGCTTTTTAAGTTAGCATGTAAAATAATGAGATTTGTTGTGGTATTTGCATTCATGCATACTTTATTCTTATGAATCTCTCTTTACCCATTGCCTTCCCTCTCCCCACATTGTTCCCGTTTGTTTTTGTGCCATACACTCTGGGCCTTTCTCCATCTTCCGCTTTAACATCTCTTCCTGTTATCACAGTCTCTTTTCTGCCTTGAGACCTAGACACTCACACATGCATGGGCACACATAGGGACACACACAAACACACAACATGCAGATAGAAATGCAAGTCTAGAGTCTGCCTCTGAGAGAAAACATGAAGTATTTGCCTGTCTGAGTCTGGTTTATTTTATTTAATATAATGATGTCCTCTTGTATTCATTTTCCTACAGATGTCATGTTTCATTTTTTATAAATACATAAAACTCCATTCGATACATGTGCCATATTTTCTTTTTCTGTTCATCATTGATGGGGCAGTTCCATTTCTTAGCCTTTGTAATTAATGCAGTGGTAACATGCATGTATAACTGTAGTGTTGACTTTGTTCTTCAGATAAGATATATGCCCAAGAATGATATAGTAGAGTCATATAGTGGTTTGCTCTTGATTTGTGAAAAATTTCCATGCTAATTTCTATGGTGGCTGTACAAGTTTAGACTCCGCCAACAATGAAGAGGGTTCCTCTTTCCCTCTGTCCTCATAGCACCTATTGTCATTTATTTCCTGCTCATGTCTGTCCTGACTGGAATGAGGTGGAGTCTCAAAGTAATTAATCTCAAAGTAGTTTTAATTTGTATTTCCTTGATGGCTAAGGGCATTGAACACTTTTTCAAATACTTATTGACCTTTGTATTTCTTTTTTTGAGAACTGTGTGTTCAGTCCATTTATTGAATTAATGATTTGTTGTCTATCTTTTGGTGCCCTTTGTATATTCTAGATGTAAATCCTTTTTTAATAGAACTGAATAAATTTACTAAAATATACAAGATAAAAGTATAATTCATATATCTATGAGAATATACACACATGAAAATCTGATAAATGAGAAGCTTCTGTAAAGCAAAGGACACTGTCATTAAGACAAAAAGACAACCTACTGACTGGGAGAAGATCTTCACCAACCCCACATCAGACAAAGGTCTGATTTCCAAAATATATAAAGAACTCAAGAAACTAGATATTAAAATTCTAAATAACCCAATTAAAAAAATGGGGTACTGAACTGAACAGAGAATTCTCAACAGAAGAAGTTCAAATGGCCAAAAGGCACTTAAGGTCATGCTCAACCTCCTTAGCCATCAAGGAAATGCAAATCAAAACAACTTTGAGATACCATCTTACACCTGTCAGAATGGCTAAAATCAAAAACACCAATGATAGCCTATGCTGGAGAGGATGTGGAGTAAAGGGAACACTCATCCATTGCTGGTGGGAATGCAAACTTGTGCAACCACTTTGGAAAGCAGTGTGGCAGTTTCTCAGGAAATTGGGAATCAACCTATCTCAGGATCCAGCAATACCACTTTGGGAATATACTCAAGAGATGCCCAATCATTCTAGATGTAAATCCTTTATCTGAGGAAAAAAAAATTCCAATCTGTAGGCTGTCTCTTCATTTAATTTTATGAGATCCATTTGTCAATTTTTAGGATTATTTTAAATGATAATGAAATCTTTTTTAGGGGTGTGTGTGTGTGTGTTCATGTGTTATGTGTTCAAGTACACATCCACAGGTGTGCGCACAGGCCAGACATCAACCTCCAGTGTCATTCCTCAAGTTTCGTCCACCTTGTTTTTGAGACAGGTTCTGTCACTGGCTTGGGGCTTGCTGATGAAGCTCGGCTGCCTGGATCTTCCTATCTCTTCTTCCCAGCTTTGGGATTACAGTTGGACATAACCATTGCCATTCTTTTTTAGGTGAGACCTAGGGATTGAATTTAGGTCCTCGCATTTAAACAGAAAGCACTTAAAAGTGAGCTCTCTATTTAGTCCCATCTTTGCTTGTACCTTGAAGTGTTTTCCCCTAGCAGTTTCAGCATCTTAGGATTTGAAGTAAGGTCTTTGATCTGTTTTCAATTGACTTTTGTGCTGGTGATAAATGTGAATCTAATTTCATTTTTCTCTATGTGTATATATTCTGTTTTCCAGCATTATTTTTGATAGTACTTTTTCAGTGCATATTTTTACACTTTGTCAGATATTAGGAGCCTATAACTCTCTTTGGATTTGTTTTGGGGCACTCTGTAATTAATGTTGTTTCATTCCTCTAGAAGTCTGTTTTTGTGTCAATACCATACCGTCTTTGTCAGTATGGCTCTGAATTCAATATTTGAAATCAAATATTGTGATACTTCTAGTATTATTTATTCTTTTTCTTTTGGCTATCCATGATCGTTTGTGTTTGTACATGAATTTTAGGATCTTTTTAGTTCTGTGAAAAATGTCATTAGAGTTTTGATGAGATCACATTGACTCTGTAGATTGCTTTTGGTAACATGATCCGTTCTTAATTGTAGTGGGGTGATCTGCTCTCAGTGTGGGCTTCACTGTTTCATGCTTGGACTATCCCGCATCCGCCCCGTCTGCGCGCCGGTGTCTCCGCCCGCAGCTTGGGCCTGCGCCCATGATCCGTTCTTACAATAGTAATTCTAGTCCAAGCACGTGAGGGTCTTTCTGTCAGCTAGTGTCTTCTCCAATTTATTTTTTTTTCAGTGACTTGAAGTTTTCATTGTAATGACCTTTCACCTTCTTGCTTAGGTATATTACTAGGTATGTTGTTTTTGAAGCTGCTGTGTATAAGTTGTTTCAGCTAATTTCATCCTCAGTAATTTCATTATTATATAGAAAAGCTACTAATTTTTGCATGTTAGTTTTATATCTTGTAACTTTACTAAAAGTGTTTATCACACCTAAAAATTTTTGGGGGAAATCTGTAAGATCTTTTAAGTACAGAATCATGTTATCTACAAATAGGGATAGTTTGACTTCTTCCTTTCCTCTTTGTATCTTTTATATATTTCTTTTGTCTTATTGCTTCAGCTAAGATTTGATTACTATTTTGAATGAAAATTAAGAGTAGGTTTCTTTGTTTCATTCAGTTTTTTTCCATTTAATATGACTGCTACAGCTTTGTCATATGCCTTTATGTTGAAAAATGTTCTGTCTGAGTCTAACTTTTTTAGGATTTGTTTTATGAAGGCACACTGAACTTTTTCAGATGCCATGTCTGCATTTATTGAAATGATTGATTTGTGTCCTTAAATTTGTTTATATGATATATTGTATTTATTCATTTCCATACGTTAAACCAGTATTCCATCCCTGGAATGAAACCAACTTGGTCATGTTGTATGACGTTCTTTGGGTGCACTTGAATCTAATTTTCAGGGGGGAGTTGTTAAAATTTTTTATTTTAATTAAAATATAATTGCATTATTTTACTCCTCTTTCCTTTCTCTAAAACAATCTGCTAAGTTCACTTAGTGTTACTTGTGGATAGGATTTCAGGGCTTACCACTTGGTATTGTATAATTAAGGAGCTCATCCCTGGGAAAGGCTAATTATGCCTCTCTCAACAGTCATTAGGTGCCTGTAGTTCTTTGTTTGGGGATTGGACCCCATGATATTTTCCTCTTTCATTTAGCATATCTTGGTATTGTCCTTGTTCAGGTCTTTCTTGGGAAGCCATGTTTTTGAAATATCATGGGTGAATCTTTGTCACTTCTAGGAGACACAATCTCACAGCAGACTTTCTGGTGCCCCTGGTCCTTTCTGCCCCTCCTCTGTGATGTTTACTGTGCCTTAGATGTATGAGTTGTGTTGTGGATCTATCATTTGGTGCTGGACATCCCAAGATAAACTGTTGAGCAGGCCTTAATTCCAATTAGGCCTCTATTGGTTACTGGCGAGATATGAGTTCCGCTACTGCAGCTTTAGGGTTATCTTGCCATGCTGGTCATTGTTGTGGTTCACAAGTATCACACCCTCTTGACAGCACAGCACCTCTGGCACCAGAGAAACTAGACCTCAGACAGGAAACTTTCAGGTCAGCTCTGGATGGAATCTTCTACGTCCTGTGCCTGAAGTATGTGGTGAGTTCAACAAAAAGGACTTATCCTCTACCTCTGGGACACAATTTTGGGCAACAGCAAGACCCTATAACTGTTTTGGGTATCTGGGATTACCCTGACCAAACAACCTAAAAAGAAGTTCTTTTGCCTGGAACTGAGGTTTCTGTTTGTCTGTGACTCTTGTGAGAAGCATCGTCAGCCCAAATGGCATAATTCTATTCAAAATATAGACATATAGAAATATATATGGATATACACATACATGTATGAGAATGTTGACAAGTGTGTTCATTGGGAAAATTAATCTGTAGTTTTTTATTGTAAGGTATTAATCTAGTTTTAATATCAGAGTAGTTCTGGCATCGTATAATTAATTTGGTAGTGTCCTTCCCTTTATATTTTGCAAAACAGTTTGAGGTCTAAGAGCTTCCTTGACCGTTTAATAGAATTAAGTAGTGGATACATCTGGCCCTGGGCTTTTCTTTGCAGAGACTTTTAATTACTGCTTCAATCTTGTTGCTTGTTATTATTCTGTTTGTTTATGAGTTCTGAATTTAATTTTAGAAGGTCAAGTGAGTTTAGAAATTTGTTCATTTCTTTTATTTCCCAGATTTTTAAAATGCAAACTTTTATAGTATTCCCAAATGACTTTCTGGATTTCACTAGCATCTTCTGTAACAAAGTCCATTTTCAGTCATTATTTGATTAAGTTGGATTTAGCTTGCTCTTTGTCTCTCTGTCTCTGTGTGTGTGTGTGTCTGTCTGTCTGTCTTTCATCAATCTTACTAATTTTTTAAGAGTAACTCTCCATTTCATTGATACTATATATTCTTTTTATCTGTTTCATTAATTACTTGGGATTTGTTTTTGACTTCTTATTTTTCTAGAGCCTTCAGGTACATTGTTAATTTGAGATCTCACTAATGTTTTTAATGGGAGTATTTACAACAGTGAAACATCTGCTTAGGACCACTTTGGCTGTAGCCCAGTGGTTCTGATAGGTAGTGCTATCATTTTCATTTCCTTATAGTTTTGTTTCAGACAGGGTTTCACCACATAGCCTAGAATTTGCTATATGTACTAGGCTAGCCCAAAATTCACAGAGATCTGCCTGCCTCTTCTTGTGCTGGCATTAAAGATATGTGTCACCATGCTGCGAGGGTTCTAGGAATATTTGAACTGCTTTCTTGATCTCCGCAGTGACTCACTGTTAGTTCATAAGCGTGCTATCTCCATATCTTTGCTGGTTTCTAAGGTTTCTTTTGTTGCTGGTTTCTAGTTCTACTTCATGGTGGCTTTGGTAAGTTAAAAATTAGTTTTTGTTTTGTTGTTTGTTTGTTTGTTCTGGGTTAAGGGTTGCTTTATTGCCTTCCATGTGATCACTTGTACAGAAGGTTCCATCTGATATTTTTTTTTAAAAAATGTGTATTCTCTGTCTGTTGAATAGTATATTTATAGACACTTGTTGTATCCACTTAATCTATGGTATAATTTAACTCTGAGATGTCTTCATTGATTTCAGTTTGTAAGACCTCTCTGAATATGAGAGCACGATATTGAAGTATCCCCTACTATTGTGTTAGGACCTACATTTAAGTGATTCTTAATGTACTGGATATGTATTTAGTTGCATTCTTTAATCATCATTTTTCTATGTACGCTCCTGCACCTCTCACTAAAAGGCTTAGTTTTATCATGCTTTTTTCTGTCCTCTGTTTCTCAGAGGAAGCATGTTCAGTAAGAAATTTTCTGACAAAAGAAAACCATTCATAAGTATATTTGGGGCAAGAAAGTCTGTATCTTAGACCAGCACTGCAGTACACTCTTGACAGAATATGCAGTGAGATTTTAACATCTCCTGAGAAGTTTCTTTGAAAAGTTGGAGCTTTCTATTTGATGTCGGAAAGTGCTTCAAGTCATTCACGTTTAAAATTACAGAGAGGGTGCTGAACAGACCACCCAAGCTGGGTTCAGAGCAGTGTGCACTTTAAACCAGGTGCTCTTCAAATAAAGATTGTCTTTCAAGTAAGTTCACTGCGTACACAAGTTTTTCCTCACCCTGAAAGTTTGGTTCCCTGTTCTTTTCTTCCTCATTTGAACATAGTTTCTTGAACAAGTTATGTGAACCTAAGATTGTTCAGAGGTAAAGTCTTTCCCAGGGAGGGTTTCTTTGTTGAGCACAGAGGATGGTAGAGAAGGTGTGTGCTTTTTTTTTTTCTTCTTTATTTTTTTGTTTATTTTTTTTTAAGTTGTTGAAAAAAAAATTTTCTGCCTTCTCCCCATTTCCCATTTCCCTCCCCCTCCTCCCATACTTTGCTCCCTCCCCTCACTTCCCTCCCCCTCTCCTCCTCCCCCCCCACTCTATTCCCCCTCCCTCTCGAGAATGAAGAGCAGTCCAGATTCCCTGCCCTG
>NC_022012.1:49739054-49794271 GCF_000317375.1 Microtus ochrogaster | reverse complement strand
TGCCTCGGCTTCTGGTTTATGTGTACACTTCTTTATGCCTCAGCTTCTGGTTTATGTGTACACTTCTTTATGCCTCGGCTTCTGGTTTATGTGTATACTTCCTTATGCCTCAACTTCTGGTTTGGAGTGTACCTTCAAGACAAGCTGTAAAAATTTGATTGACTTAAACACAAAAATATTAATTCATACTTAAGGCTACAAAAATACAGATAGCTGCAAAGGCAGCTTGGGTACAGTCCTAGAGTTGAACAGTTCAGCACAACATTCTATTTTTTAATAATTTTTTGGAGACCTATAATTTTGTATATGAATTAACCCTACCATTAATTTACATAGTAGTACACAATACAATATTAGCACAAAGGCAGTTATCAATTGCCAAAGAAACCAGAGAATCTATTCTCCATGTGTGTCACTGTAAACACACGAAGGGCAGTCCTCTTCACTCATCTCAGTGGTGATCACTTGAGGCTCTTGTTTTATGCATCATACCAAAATAAATTTAAAATAAACTGATAGAGTGAATTATGAAAACCATAAAATTATCACTCAGTGATAATTTTAAAAACATACACATGAATGATTACCTAATTTTATAATTTGAAAGTACTTTTAAGTCATGAAAAGAAAACAAGAAACAAAGAAATTGGCCTAGATGAATGGACAAAAGAAACATTGTAATACACACTATGCATTTTATTAGACCATCAAGAAAAATGAAATATTAAAAATTGCCCACAATTTGATGGATTCCAGGCTCAGAATAACAAATATTGCATATTCTTCTTTTATTTGTGGATCCTGGCTTTACATGTGAATATATGTATGTAAATGTGTATAAATCCTGAAATTAGAATGGGAACTATAAGGGAAAATACAGTTTTCATGGGCTATGTAGTAGAGTATGTGTCACATGAAAGCAAAACAGGACACTGACCATAGGTAGAAGAGTACAAGCAGGGAGCCGGGGAAACAGAATCAGCAGAATAATTACATGTGAAAAATGTCGTAATGAAACATGTTACTTTTTAAAAAATAAAAACAAAAAAATTAAAGTAGAATTTTTATTTTGTACTCAAATGTATGAAGATGTAGTCAGTATTGGCCATAACATGGATGGGGGAGGTACCTTACTCAGAGTAAAAATCGGTTTAAATTTTTTTTCTAGAAGTCAGTTTGAATTTGGCAGTATGTTTAAAAATCTTAAAAATGTTCATTTCCTTTTACCCATTTCATCATAACCAGCAATTATGAAAGGAGCAAGCAGGTATTTACTTCCTAGACTTCATTGTGTCAGGCAGGTGATTGAGGCCTTAAGCCAGATTCTGACTCTGGCATTAATGAAGTAAAGCAGGGGTATTCAAACTCTTGTCTTTAAGAGTTGGAGGCTACTGTTTATAAAGCCCAAAGTCACATTCAGGGTGAGGCATATCATGCCTGGTCGTGTTTTGGATTTGTTTTGCTTGTTTAGGCCAGTCCGGTAGTGTTTGATTTGGGTAGCAGACATAAAAGTATTTCCCAGATTCTATTATATATCTAACAGCCTGTCCGCTTTTCTGTATAAATCAGCTGAAGCTTTTCTCCAGCAGTTCACAACAAAGGGTTTTCACTCACAAAAAAAAAAAAAAAAAAAAATTATTTGTGCTATTGGAAGTTGGGCACAATAGCAAGAGATTGATTGAACTAAAATTTTAGTCCATAAGACAAAGCACTGTTCAGTATTTTTAAAATTTTGCAGCATTTTTTCCGTTTCCTTTATCAGAAAGGAATTCATAGAGGACGTGGTTCAGAAAAGTACTGGGAGATTTCTGAACCTGACTACAAAGTCAGTGATGCTGCACAGATGCCCTGGGGCTCTGGTACATCAGAGGCCACACGTTTTAGGAAGGAGCTCAGCTGACTCTACCCCCACAGTTGTTAAGCTGTGATTGCCCTTAGGTACTCAGAAATTACAGGTTAAATTTTAGCTGTGTCTTAGTGCATTCGTTTCCTCTGCATTCCAAGGGATGCGTCTGAGGAAGTCTTTGGGTTCTTTGAGAGGGAGAGCCCTCCGTCTTCCACTTTCACTTCCACTTGAACCAGTACAATTCTTTCTGTTTTGTGGTTTGTGCTTCTGGGTAAGAGTCTGCTTCTCTTTTAAAAAGCTAGTATTATAGGAGACACTAAGTGTTATCGAGAAATACTTACAACAGGAGGGAAAGGATGGCATTACAAATAGTCAGTTTTCTCCTAATAGTGTTTTACCATTTCCTTATACATCGCCTTCTCAAATATACTATTATTGTTTTTATAATCATAAACACCAAATTTTACCTTATGGAAAAAACACTTGTACTCTTATTCTTGTTATCAAATAACTGTAATAATATTACATAATGAGTCCTACTAAGTATTAAGTATTTCCCTATCCACTTTGTTATCATTTAATTCTCATGACAATCATGGGAAACTTAAATATTATCTAGTTTTTAAGCATGTGAAATAGGTGACAGCATGCTGAATTAGAAACTTGCTAAAATCTTGACTGATAAGCTGAGACTCTGCCCTAGAAGTATCTAGCTCCTGCAGCGCTACTCTTCACTAGTACACGCTACTGTAACTGACTTCCGGAAACTCAATAATTCTGGGTCAGGAGCAGCCATATCAAGCATTATTACAACAGGGACTCCTCACTTTATTTTTCACACTAAAACTTTAGCCCTGGGCACTTACCTGTCTTATCTGTGTAGCACATGTATTGCATATCACAGGGACCTTCAGTATAGGATGGATGGATGGATGGATGGATGGATGGATGGATGGATGGATGGATGGATGGATGGATGGATGGATGGATGCTCACATGGTGTTTCTGAGACCTGTGTTTCTCATCTCTGGCTGCAAAATTTTTATGAAGACACAAGTTTCTGTTGACTAGGTATACAGTAGATCTTAGCAATTTGCATTTCTTAAAGTTCCCAGGTAATGTCGAATCTGCTGATTGACAAGTTTACAATTCAACAAATGTCCTAGAACAGTGGTCCTCAACCTGTGGGTCGTGAACCCTTTGGGTAGAATGACACTTTCGCAGGGGACACATACCAGATATCCTGCATGTCAGATATTTACATTACAGTTCCTAACAGTAACAAAATTACAGTTATGAAGCAGCAACAAAAATAATTTTATGGTTGGGGTCACCACAACATGAGGGACTGTAATAAAGGGTAGCAGCATTAGGAAGGTTGAGAATTACTGTCCTAGAAAGTTGGTTGTGAAAGACCAAGCAGAAAATTCAGTCAGAGTAAATAAACATTGCTCACACAAGCAGTTTTAGGCCCAGACTACAAAACATTCAGAAGAGTACCATGTCCTCTGAACTTACTGCTTTAAGTTTCTTTGAACTATTAATAAAATGGTTTTTCTTAATATCCTCTAGAGAAAACCCTATGGCTAGGTTTTCTTCGGATTGCTTGAGTCCATGACTAGTTTGGAGTCTCAAGGGAAGAAATCTTCATCTACCTAGGACCAGATCCATGTTCATACCCTTTCAAACAGTGTAGGACTCTCTTCCCAGAACTGTAGGGCTTACCTCATGGGGAATAGCTCCAGCTTTTCTATGTGTTTTTTCAGCTGCCTTGTCATGATCCGGCTGATCTGGCAACAGGCAATTTGGCAGTCTTTTTTTTTTCTGGGTGTTATTTAAAAGACTGAGGTTCCTGGTTGATGTCTGATCTTAAATGAAGAAATAATCAGAAAGACTAGAAAATTCTTTGCATTGTCTGTCCTGTAACTAATAGACATTAGTAAGAGTTGCTAGGTACTAATGAGCGCTGCACTTGAATAAAAATAACTGCCTTGTGGCGAGGAGGAGTCAGAAATCCTTAATAAATAAATAAATTAAAAAAAATAACCGCCTTTTCTGCCTGACTGATGGGCCTGTGCTAATGGTTTCTGGCTTGGTTTTGTAGAGCAGCTTCCATCTCATGCCTGTTTCTTGCATACCATTGACTTTATTATTTTAAATTGTTGGGAGAAGAGTTGCTTAGGTTTTACAAATGGTGTTTTTCTTCCTATTAGGTCTCTCTGCAATGCAATCAATGTTTACAACCTCACCTGCAATAACTGTTCAGAAAACTGCACTGATGTTCTGTTTAGTAACAAGATTACCTTCTTAATGGATCTCCTGATACACCAACTGACGGTATGTAATATTAGTGCCTTGGATAAGAAGCTGTTAAAGTTTGAGAAATAGTCCTGTGACCAAAACTAAGAATTCAGCCTATTTACTGTTCAAATTTAAAAGCAGGGATGGGGGTAGGGCAGTGAAGACAGTTAAGAATGTACAACAGGAACTGACAGTGAAATCTCTTGAACATTCTCTGTCAAAGTCTCGTAATACTAATATTGAAGGACTAATGGGTATGTAACACTGTGAAGAACGCCAATTTGCATGTTAAACTTGGCTCTGGCATCAGGTAGACCCAATGCCAAACCTCCACAGCCACAGGAATGGGGGTTACCAAGAGACAATTGAGAGCCTCAGAGCCTCTCACCCATGTATGTCAAAAGTGTTGATTAAAGGGGGGTTTATGGCCATTTACTCTTTAAAAAAAAAATTTAGGAAATGCCTTTGTCAGGAAGGGCAAACTACTTAGGATGTGAGCTGACAGCCAGTTATCACCTTAAATTTTACCTCCATTCACAGATGTTAGAGAGGTAAGCTCAGTATAATATCCAAAGGTTTAGATCTGTCAATGCAGTCTTCAGAGCCCTGGGACCAGAAGTTTCCTGGTGATCTTTCTGAGCCCCTGAGGTATTGGCACTGGAAGTTTACAGCACAGGAGATTTCCCAGAGCCAACTTGCTTTTATTCTCCGTGGCCCTAATTGTTCTCCATAAGCCCCATACCTCTGCTCCCTTTCTTCCTTTCCTTCCTCTGCATTCTGCAGCCTTAATTTAAGCACAAGAGCATCTTCTTTATGAAATCTCAAATCTGTTTTCCCAATCCCAGCTTTAAGAATGCTTTTTTTTGTGATCCCAGACATCACATCTCATAAACCTGATTATACTGAATTATAGTTATTTATTTATCTGTTTTCCCACTAGTTCTAAAATCCATGAAGACAAGTAGCTTATTACTATGTCCAATATCCTAACAGAGGAGAGTAGATTTGGTATAACATTGAATGAATATATGAGTAAATAAATCAATACCTACTGATTACTGGTCACAAGCTAAAATTCATAAGGTGACTATAAAGTCTTATATACAGACATACCAGCAAGAATTAGAGAGAGCAACATGGAAAAGCTAGCAGAGATGCAGGCTAGCATTGCCATAGACGATAACACCAGCTACTTACAGTGAGGCAATGTGTATGAATCAAAGGCTCATTGTACATGGTTTTATTTATAAAACAGTCACTAAAATATAGGTAAGACATTGTAGTAAAAAAGAAGACAAAAAGACATAATTTATATTGCCTCATTTAATTTTCAGAATACTCTTAAAAGGTCACTGTCACTTGAGTCCCTGAAGATCTGACTTTAAAAATACATAGATCAAAATCAGAGTCAAGAGTCAAATCAGGGACCACCTATACAATATAACTGACTGGCAGTTTTCAGCAAGGTACAGTGAGAACTGTCACTGTATAGGGAGACTAAGGAGGACCAGCCACTAAGTGTAATATGAGACCCTGAACAGGAAGAGAGATAAATGGGGAAACAGATTTAAATAAACTTTGTAAAACAGTTCATTTTATTCACTCAGTCCTATTTTCTTCCTTTCAGTAGTTGTGCTGTGGTTTTGTTGACAGCAGGGAACACTGGGTTAACTGGGTTTACTATTTTTAAATTGAATTTGTTGATCTAAAATTATTTTAAAGTAAGAATGATGAAAATACTAAGTCTCAATCTTTTCCCTCAGTTGTACACTATAATTGTTTGGAAGAATTTATTCTGTCAATAATGGAAGAGGAAACATTACTTTAAATAGAACACGGAACTGAATAGAATGGCTTTAAAATGTGAAAGAAGGAACAAAATCTTACAGTAAAAGAAAAATAGATCTTGATTCTTCATGCTTTTAAGGGGAAAAAATTATTAATAGAAATGTTATGAGACAGTGAAACAAGGCTATGATCCCAGCCTTCTAGGAAATCCCTACACAGGGAGTAAGATAGATTATGTCTTAGCTTGGGCAGCCATGAGAAAAATACTACAGCTGTGTAGCTCTTATACACTGGGGAATTTTTTACTCATTGTTCAAAAAAGATAGAAGTCCATAGTCAAGGTACTAACACAGTCAGGCTTTTCTGCAGACCCTCTCTGTGTTCAGAGGCTTGACATGGCAGAGAAATGCCCTTTAGCTGCCTCCTGGGAGGGGCTGGTCCATTCCTGAGGGCTCTACCTGCAGAAACTAATGCCTTCACAAACAATTCACCTGCATTTATCAGCTTTGCAGATTAAGATTCATTTGAATTGGTGTGGGGAGACCACAAACTTTGATTTATATAGAAATGCTGAGATGACATCCTTTGCAGAGAGCTGTGGAACTGTGGAGGAAGACATTCGGTAATTCTACCTGGTCCATCACAAAGGAGACGAGCTGGCTCTTAGCCCCTCATAATTGCTCACATTTATTCAGTGCCAGCTATCAGCCGAGCTCTTGTTAGGTGGCTTATTTCCCTCTTGATTGAAAATCCTAGTTTCTTTTAATATTCCTTTGTTTGTTTGTTTTAGTATCTCTCAGTAACACTTTTAATTTGGCAGTAATAGATTTTGTCACATCATGTATTTATTCTGTTCTGTTAATTTTCCTCAGTTTGGATCCAGAGACACTGGTTTTGTCAAACACATTTTAGTCCTTCTTCCTTATCCTGATTATCTCTGTTCCTTTTAGGCTTGTGATCTTATAGCTGTCAGTTGTTCAGTGCTATGACTGGCTTTGTAGCAATGAGGCAAGAAAGGTATATTTCCTAGTTTGGGATGGATGCTGGTGGTGACGTTTATGTTTCTGTTAACAATTTGAAAATTTGAGTACATTTCTATCTTTCTTGGTAAATGGTTTTCATGTACATGTAACTGAAATATGAACCACTAACCCCTTAAATAAGAGATAAAGAGTAGTCACCAACACATTGTTCAGAAGTGATAGAAAAATGGAGAAAAGAAACTAATTGTGACCTAGTAGAATTTTCAGGGTCCTTCAGCCTTCCCGGTTCCTGATAGATCCAAATGCTTTAAGACATTTCTTTCCCCTTCTAGCTGCTTGAAACTTGCTCTAACGCTCAGGCACTTACTTCAGTCACCCTTAGTACTCAGGTGACTCCGGTACAGGGCTTTATACAAGTCCTTTTTCTAGAAGCCCGCAATCGAGAGGAGAGGAAATGACAAGATTTCAGAGACTCTGTGAGCAGTTCTGTAACCAAAGACAGCAGTCCATGAGACCTAGATGAGTGCCTAACACATCATGGTTCTTCTAGATGTGATGGATGGAAGAGCTGTTGTGCCCTGGGGCGTTTGGAGAAGGTGAATTTGACTATGCCTGGAATTTGAATGAAGTTTCTGAGGTTATGGGTTTTTAATTTAAAAAAATATAAATCAATATTTGTAACACTATAAAAGTACATACTTCTTACAATGTTAATGCAAAGCTGTATTTTTAGGATATGCTCTGTAGGAATTTATTTGGAGCGCTACATAAAACAGTTCATTAAAACAATTTTTTCCTAAGAATAGAAGCCAACCCTGGTGTAGTATCTCTGTTGAAGCATGAAAGGTTTAAGACACATTAAAATGGATTGCTTTCTTCATTAAGTAATTAAGCATCTTCTCTTAATTGTAGTTGATTTCAGAACATGGAATTTTATATGTCTCCTTAAGGAATCTAGACAAATGCATTGGAAGGTAATAAAAAAGACCAATGAGAAAAGCAAGATGGCAGAGTAGGAAGTCTGGACCTCATTCCCCAACAGAGACACACTGACTTAATATATTGGCCAGTTTACCCCTTTGGGAAATCCAGAAACCACTTAGGAAATTGCAGTACACCATACAGCCTGACCCAAAAGTCACTCTGAAGCAGGTAAAAGGAGCTCTTTCACTTTACCCATGATTACAGTTTGTCATGCCACCCCCACCTCAGTGCCAGGGAAGAGCGGTTTGCCTTACCACTTTTCCAAAACAGAGTTAGAGACGTAGAGACAGCACTGCTAGCAAGCTGATTTCTGTCTTTACCCAAGTGCTTGGAAAGAACCAATATGGCCTGATGGGAGTGAGTACTGAATCCAAAGAGCAGGGGAGACAACTCGCTGTAGCACAAAACAATCCTGGTGCCTCAGAGTCTGTCAGCAGGGGAAGACACTCAACTCTAGCTATTCTGTCTGTCTTAGAAAGAAGAGTGGAGCCAGTGGGTCTATGTTCCACTTTTCAGTGAACTTCTTGAAGGACTGTGTCTCACTTCTCTTGGGGTTCTAAGTGGAAGCAGCCTACTTTGGATGTTGTTGAGAAGCAGTGAGAGCAAGGAAACTTAGTACATTTCAACCAAAGAATGCTCTGAGATGATAACTTCCTGATTTAAAAAGCCTCTCCCTTTACCCAGACAGGGTATCCAGGTGACTCAGAGAACTTTATGTCCTCCAAAGGAGACGACAGGACCCACAATCTCTGTGTCAGTTTATTCTTGAGAGTCTTTCCAGTTGGAAGCTAGTCTAGAAGAGGAGGCGATTTATCAAGTTCATAAAACTCTTTAAAAAAAATGATCTGGTAGTGGTGGCATACACCTTTAATCCCAGCACTCGGAGAGGCAGAGGCAGGTGAATTTCTGTGAGTTTGAGGCCAGCCTGGTCTACAAGAGTGTTAACTGAGGATTTTGTCCTGCCCAGTCCCACAACCGTTTAATCCCAAAGAAAACACAGAGGCGTACAGCCTCACGATAAAATATAAAATAATACAAATGGGTTAATTTAAAAGATAAGAGTGAGCTAGAAATATGCATAAGCTAATAGGCCAAGCAGTGATTTAATTAATACAGTTTTTGTGTGATTATTTCCAGTCTGGGCAGCCAGGAACAAACAAGTAGCCTCCAACAACACAAGAGCTAGTTCCAGGACAGCTAGGGCTATTACACAGAGAAACCCTGTCTTGAAAAACAAAACAAAAAAAAGTTACAAAAATGCACAAAGTAACAGAAATATGAAGCCAGGCTGTGGTGGCGCATGCCTGTAGTCCCAGTGCTTAGGAGGCAGAGGCAGACGAATCTCTGTAAGTTCAAGACCAGCCTGGTCTATAAGAACTAGTTCCAGGACAATCTCCAAAGCTACAGAGATACCCTGTCTCGAAAAACCAAAGAAAAGAAACCAGAAGAAAAAGAAACAGAAGAAATATGGCCTAAGTAAAGAAACAACTAAATCTATTGAGGAGTCCTAAGGAAGCAGAAGTATGTGAACTGACAAGAAAAACCAGCTGTCAGAAAGATGCTTTATAGACTCGGAAGACACTGCATGGGAAAATGAAAATATCAACAAAGATAGAACATATATTTAAAAGAAACAAGTATATTTGGAAGTGAATAACATAATAAATGCATAGATAATTTTGCTGTAGTGATTCCACCCAGATTCTAAGCTCCACCAAGTAAATAGCTACAAATTTAAACCAGGAGCTTAAATAGACATTTCCTCAAAAAATGTATAATAAAAGACAAAAGATATGTGAAAAGATTATCTAAATCACTAATCCTCAAGGAAATGCACATCAAAAACACAACAATGTAAACTTCACACTGCTAAGATGGCCATAATTGCTATTTAAGTCGGAAAATAGCAGTTACATTTAGTTAGGTAAGGACATGGCTAAACTGGAAGCCGTATGCACCACTGGGAAACAAGGTGGTACAGCCGCTGTGGAAAACAGTACAAATGCCCCTAATAAGATAACAAAATGGAACTGCCATATGATCACAGCTTTTGAGCATTTATCTAAAAGAATTAAAATTTGGATCTTGAATAAATACTTACCTTGTCATGTTCACTGCATATTCACAAGGCCGAGAGGTAGGAATAACCCACATGTCCATCAGTAGATGATGGTTTTAAAATGATATATGCAAAGAAAAGAACATTACTAAGCCTTAAAAAGCTATAGCATGAATGAATATTGAAATTATGGCTAGTTATAAGTGAAATTAATACTTGTGGCCAAATACCTAATAATCAGGGGAGGATTTATTTAGGTATATAGTTTGAAGGAATGCAGTTTATCACAGTAGGGAAGAAGGCATGGGAGCAAGAAGCAAAGAATGTACAGGAAATAAGATCAGGACCCACCCTAAGTGTTCTGTAACTTTCAAGAACATGTTCAAACACACCTTCGTATCCAGAATATTTCACATTCAAATCATAACACAAACAAAATAAAATACTACATGATTCTAGCTATATAGGGTATCAAAAATATTTAAACTCTTAGGGAAAAACAATGAGGTATGTTTAAATAGAACATCAATCATGAATGAGGAAAATTTCTAGATATGTTTCATAACCATGCATATATAAATTAACAATATTGTAATAGATTCTTAGAGATTTGTAGGAGGACTAATTTATGTTATGCATTTTATGTCATTCACCGGAACACTGATGGTGCTAATCAGTGCTGTGAACAATTGACTGACAGACATTTAAGGTTGAACCAAAACAGTCTAATGAGCAGGTTGATGTAAAAGGGGGGGGGGGGTCCCAGAGCTACCTACGTGCAGAGTCAGGACCTGAACCTTACTCCTCTAAGTGTTTATCCAAGACTTCACCTTTGAACTCACTTGTGTCCTTACTTTATTAAGTACACAAATGAAACATCAGAATGTTGTGACTTTGATTGTATGTTTAATATTGTCATTTTAGTAGGATATGGTAAAGAATCAATTAATTAAAAGAGTTATAATTTCTTGATGGTTCACTGTGGTTTTTTAATCCATTAAAATTTTTTAGTAGTCTTGTTTCTGATTCATAGTGATCTGTTCTTTTGAAATATTCAGAAAATATGCTGATAAATCTCAGGTATGTGTTTTATAGAGCTGAGGGGGTTGTTAATTGAAAAATGATGTACAAACCTTAAATAATTGATATGATACTGTTGAACCAAAAAAGTCGTTGGGCTTTTTAGATGGCAGGAAAGCCCTGAATTCAAACAAAGGAAACATAAGTGCAGTCTTAGAACAGGGGATTGTTTTTCACTTAACCATGTGCAGACCCATCCAGGTGCCTGTTTGATTTTCATTATAGCCACAAGGCCTGGAACTCTCTTGGTTGCCACATTGTTTTCTTTATCCTGAGCAACCAGAACATGGGCTCCGTAGTTAATTACATGGGAGCAGAAATCTCATTGCTGATGGGAACTGTACTGAACTCTTCCTGATGCCAGTTGCATCTTGTTTTATTCTTTCTTCACCCTGTACCACTTGCTTGGATTGTCCCATATATTTCCTTCTTCAAAAATAAATCTCATAGGAGAGAATTGCAGAGCTAGAGAGAAAACTTTCATAGGGCAATGGTGTCAGTAGGTTGATGGGAGACTGTGAAGTAGGATGCTCACCAGGGTTCCATAACCTGTTACTAGTGTAATCAGGGTAAAATTCATCTTTAACATGCTGAAAAATATTATCTTACTTAATTTTTATATGCACAGATATGCTTAAGAAATAAATGCAAGGGTTAGTAAGAAGGCACATAGGTAAAGGTTCTTGATGTAAAGCCTGACAACCTTAATTCAGTCCTTGGCACCTATGTGGTGAAAGAAGAAAACCAACTCTTTCAAGTTGTCCCCTGACCTCCACATGCATGCTGTGATATGAGTGGCCCTCCCTCTCACATACATACATTCACACGCAATTTATTGTAACAAGTTTTAAAAATTAACATGAAAATTAAATTTATGTATTCAATACTTTCATATTAAAAATATCCGTCACAAGATTCATTGCCAGCACTTGTACTAGGCTTGTGTTGTAGCTCACTGGTAGTGAGGCCCTAGGTTCATTCACCACAGCACATACCCATACACAAAATTAGACAAGGAAAGAAGGAAGATCAATAAAAATGGAAATTTATAGTACTTAAATGTTTTTAAAAAACAACTTAAAGCAAAAATGTCAGCATTGTCATTTGTGCTGCATGGGATAGTGTGCATATCACCTGACCAAAAGTAAACCTATGAAGTTACAGTCTTTCTACATTTTATTTATATGTGTGTGGCTGCTTTGCCTGCATGTATGTTTGAGTGCTGCATACATGCACTGCCTGCAAAGGCCAAAAGAGGGCATTGAAGTTAGAGATGGTTGTGAGCCACTATGTGGGCTCTGGGAATTGAACCCAGGTCTTCTGGGAGAGCAGCCAGTGCTTAACATCTGAGCCATCTCTCCAGATCCATTTTTCTACATTTTGCACAAAATTGCACAGTATCAATTTAGAGTATATAGTGAAAGTTAAGATTGTATATGGTGATACCTTTAAAGCAAACACAAGCAATATAACTCAGAACTCAGTAGTTAAACTGAAACTGGCTTCTAAAACATACTCAAAAATTTAACAGAAAAAAAGAACTAGAGAATAAAGCAGGAGGAAAAACAAAGCAGTAATGAAACAATGGACCTAATGTAGTAATAATTATATAATGTTTACCCTTGTTATGAGGCAAAAACCATTGAAGAAGATACAAAGAAGAACCCAGCTATTATGTAAATAAGATGTATTTGAAATATAAAGAAATATAATTTAGACCCTGGCATGGGTTTAATCCCAGCACTCGGGAGGCAGAGGCAGTGCATCTCTGTGGGTTTGAGACCAACGATATGCCAATATGATCAACGCAGTTCTTCAGTTGAGGTTCGCTCTTCTCAGGTAATTCTAGAATGTGTCAAGTTGATGATAAAAACTAACTAGAACACAGTCAGAAAAACAGGCAGTCCCAGTACCCAGATGGGAAATAGGTAATGTTGGGGTAGCTTGTGGTAGGATGTTGCTGGTCTGACTGTAGGTAGCCAACTACAGCTCAAAGTAAGAGGCTGTCAGTAGTATCAGGATAGTTCAGTTGACCCCTAACTCAGTTAGAAGGCTTGGTAGCCCCTATCCAGAAGGAAAAACTAAGAAAGAAACCTGAAATAAAAACCAAGACCCTAGGAAGATTAAGAGTTATACAGAGGCCCACATGTATATGCTGCGCATGATGAGAGAACATAGACTAAGAGGAAGATCAGGAGAACAGAACAGTGAAGACAGGTCTGAGTAGTCAGGTGGGATGGAGCAGAGAGCAATACAGCTGAGTCTGGTGTGGAGGGTGGGTAGAAATGAGAAGAGTGAATCCAGGCAAACTTGCACAGCCTCCCTAACACCTGTAATGACATAGCCTCAGTCTGCCCTCCTGGAGCTTCCAACCCAGCAGCATGGTGCTCCTGTGGAGATGTAGCAGGGCACAAAGCAATCGACCTTGTTTTTCTAGTAAGTGAAAGATAAATAGTAAGAGCAGACATTAAAGTGGTCACGCTCATAGCTGAAGTTCCTGTTTCTCTGTCCTTCCTGATCCTCTTGGGGTTTTATAAGATGTGAGAATGGACTAGCTGCATTCTTTGTGGTTGGCCTCTACTCTAGCCCAGCTCATTCTAACCTGTGAAAGCACTTGTTTAGAGAGAAAGTCAGCAATGTTGGGTCTCATTAGCACCTCTAACTGCAGTGATTCAAACCACAGCCATGCGAGTTTAATAGATCCCTGTGTTTAAAAAAAAAAAAGTTTGGAAGATCCTTTAAAATGTGCACTTACCTAGCCACGTCCCAGTAATCTCACTCTCAGCTGTTTATCCAAGAAAAGCTAAAACATTGCTCCACAAAGACTTGTTCAAGAATGATCTTAATGAATTTATCCATAAATAGCTAAATATGCTAAACAACATACTAATCTATCAACAAGTAAATTTATAAGCAGATTAGGGTATATCTGTGCACTTAGCAGTAAAAAGGAATGAAGTATTGATATACACAGACACATGGATAAATTATTCTGAATCCCTGAAAACATAGAGTTTAGAAAGCCAGACTCAAAAGCCTACCTATTAGAGAACTGATCTGTTCTGTGTCTTGCTGATAACACATTTTTTCAGAAATGAAGAAATAGTAACTACACAGACTCTCCCCCTGTCCAGGATTCATCAGTAGGGGCCACGTTAGATACTAGTGAAAGTAATATCAAACCCAGTCTCTGTAGTAATAAGAGCAGCGGGGCTGCGTTGCCAGCACCCCGGCCGCCTGGCTAGCTTATGCCCAGAAATAACAACACACAAATTGGATTCATTTAAACACTGCTTGGCCCATTAGCTCTAGCCCTTACTGGCTAATTCTGATATCCTGATCAACCCATCTCTAATAAACTTGTGTAGCACCAGTCTTACCGGGAATGATTCAGCATGTCTGACCTGGCAGCTTGCTCCATCGTGTCTGCTTCAGACAGCAGAGCTATCGTGTCTGCCCGGGAGAGGGGAGCATGGCGTCTCTGAGCTCACTTCCTCTTCCTCCCAGTATTCTGTTCTGTTTACTCCTCCCACCTATGTTTTAACCTATCAGGGCCAAGCAGTTTCTTTATTGTTTAACCAATGAAATCAACAGATTGATATATGACACTCCCACATCAAGTCTCTGTCTTGTGCAGACAACTTAAGGAGAAGTGATCTGCTGTGCCTGTGCACTAATGTGAATTCCTATCTTAACCATTAATAACAAGGCTCCTTCACCACTATCAATGAAAGCCAGTGAAAACCCTGGACTTCCACCCTCACCTGGCAGTAATGAGATGGCACTTCTCCCCCACTCTCAGCAAAATATCAGGGAGATACTTTCTAAAGTACAGTATTATTTTTTTCTGAGACAGGGTTTCTCTGTAGCTTTTAAGCCTGTCCTGGAAATTGCTCTGTAGAGCAGACTGACCTCAAACTCACAGAGATCCATCCACCTGCCTCTGCCTCCTGAGTGCTGGGATTAAAGGCGTGTGCTACCACCACCCCATCTCTAAAATATAAGATTTGAAGAGGACCCAGAACCTTATAACGTAATATCTCAAATTTCCAGGGTATAATGAAAATAAAATCATTCAACATACTAAGAACTAGAAAAAAAAAATCTCAACCAATAAAGACAATTAGTGGATACTACATTTTTCACACAAAGATTCACACAAAAATACTTCATCATGCAATTAAATAATATGTATAAAAAAGTGAAAATGGGTTTAGCAAAGAAATACAAAATGAAGAATAATTAAAAGGAAACACTACAACTAAAACAGTGAACAAAAACATTTAAAGTCAGTGTATAGACTTACCAGTAGAATGTAAGAATGAAAATATGAATTTGAAATCAGAATAATATAATATTGTTCAATTTGAAGAGCAGAGAAAATATACCTTAAAAATGAACCATGTCTTAGGATCTGATAGGGCTGTAACAAAAGGTCTATCATTCATATCATCAGAAACAAAAAGGAGAAAAAAGATAAGGCTGAAACATACTTCAAGAAATAGTAATAGGAGCCGGGTGGTGGTGGTGCACAACTTTAATCCCAGCACTCTGGAGCAGAAGCAGGCAAATCTCTGTGAGTTCAAGGCCAGCCTGGCCTACAGAGTGAATTCCAGGATAGGCTCCAGAGTTGCACAGAGAAACTGTCTTAAAGACAGAGGGGGAAGATATAAATGTATAGATTCCATAAACTGAGCAAAACCATATCCAGAATGAACAGAGAATAAGGTGATGAATATAAGCCCTCACACATCAGTCATTATATTAAATGTGAGTGGTCTTGTAGCACAAATAATAAAAACCCAGAGACAGATACTGCGGTTCAGCCTGAAGATCAGAAAGGCAAAACAGCCAGTCACTGGCTCTTATCTCTACCTCAGACCGAAATGGTAATCCTGCCTCCATGAATCCTCAAAATGATACTGTGTGAGAGCTATCTCCTCTCGTCTTAATTCCTCTCTAGTACTTTGATTAAAAGCTTGCACCACCACCGTCTGGCCTTTTTGGCTAGCTAGTGTGGCTACTGGGATTAACGTGTGTGCAACCACTACCTGCCTGGACTGTATGGCTGACTAGTGTGGGTACCTTGCACTTGTTAAAACACAAATAAAATACCACTTCTATGGTCTAACTTTTTGTCCCCAAATTGTAACAACCAAAATATTCTTTAATAAGAAATGATTAAGTGGGCTGGAGAGATGGCTCAGTGCTTAAGAGCATTGCCTGCTCTTCCAAAGGTCCTGAGTTCAATTTCCGGCAACCACATGATGGCTCACAACCATCTGCAAAGAGGTCTGGTGCCCTCTTCTGGCCTGCAGACATGCACACAGACAGAATATATTGTATATATAATAAATAAATAAATAAATATTTAAAAAAAGAAATGATTAAGCTTCAATACATCCATCACGTGGTACGTTATTCAGTAAACATTAGGGAGCTACTCACATGCACAGCCTCTTCGCATCCTGTTGAACCAAAAAGCCAATCTCAAAAGGTCACATACTAAATTATTCCATTTACAAGAACAAAATTTTATTTACATAAAGATAAAAATAGGTTAGTTGCTAGATGAAAGTGAAAGGAAAGCATGTGTTACTCATTATGAAGTGGTGTGTTTATGGTGCTGAAATAATTCTATATGTTCATTGTGGCCATAGCTATACCAACTCCCAAATTTATATTCTACTATATAAACTAACCATTGCAGATAAGCAAGATGCAATGTAGTTCCAAAGTAAAGAACTGGCATAACATTTATGAGGCCCACAGTAATGCAAGATAAAATAAAGAATAAAGAGGTAAATTCATACAGACTAAGCCAGCTAGAACTCATCTGTCTCCTTGCTCATTAACATGCTGCTCATTCAGTCTCTTACCTTGCTGTCCTTCATTGTTTTCAGAGTTGTCTTGAGGCTTGATTAGATGTGCTAGGTTACAGAGGCCAGCATTTTATATAACATGCACATATATTTTCCTCATTGTTCCTCAGTTCTTTTCTAACATTTCTGTCACAGAAAATGGAGTTTACGATTGTGCACTTTATACTGTGACAATAACCTTTTGCCATTTACTAGGCTATTGTAGGTAGTCCTTTAGATGTCAGCTAGATATCGAGCTATTTGAAAATACTTGTTTCTTAAAAAATGGTCATGAAAGAAAATGCTTCCTGAGAAGTACCACATACCCTTCAAAAAGTAATGTAATTAAGATTCTGAATTCAAAACAACCAAGGTTCAAATTCCAACTCTGTGTGGTTAAATAACATCTAAGTCTTAACAAATTACTTCTCCTTTCTAAAACATTTAAAATTACAGTAGATGATAGTGTTACTTAGATTGTTGGTTCCTGAAAGACATTTATTAAGCACTGATACTCTACAAGGAAGTCTGTTCTAGGTAGGAAGTGATGATCCATGGTGTAAATGCATCTGTCCTAATCATCATAGAGCTTATATTTTCCAAGTAAGAAAAATGACCATGCAATTAAACTTATGTGATATGTGCTATAGAGAAGAAATATAAGATCCTAGGAGAGCATAAACAGAGTCTGAGTCAATCAGGAGCATCACAAAGGCTTCCCTGAAGAAGTACTTTTCAAAAATAAATCCTGAAGAATGAGTATTAATGGAACAAAGCTTCAGAGGTTGAAGCTGAGCTAGGCAGTGGGAGCAACTCCTGTGCATCAAACAGTTGGGTGCATCAAAGAAGGGGATTGAGGCTCAATACTCATGCACAAGTAGTGAACAAGGAAGGAGTCAGTTGAGGCAAGTGGGCTATATAGGAAATAGAGCACACTGGACTCTGTAGACTAAGTTAAGGATTTTGGACTTTAATCCTAGATGTGGTAAGATACTACTGAAAATGTTGTGACATCACTCACTTATACTGAAGTGGATTAGAAGGTTCAAAGAGTACTCCAGTAGTCTGAGGAAGGGAAATGGTCACTTTGCCTGTGAGAGTCAGTGCTTTGTGCCAAAGAAGGGGTTGAAAAATATCTATCTTACCACCATGGTCTAAAAAAAAAAATCAACACTACTAACTCTTGATTCTTAGTTTTAGTAATAGGTGAATTGGTTTAAGAAGACTTACATATTGGAAATTGCTCCTACTTGCAATGATATTAACAGTTGATGTTAATTAGAAACCACTCGTTATTTTAAATAATGGTGTTTGTTTTGACTTATTAACAAATATTATTAAGAGAAAAATTTTAGAATGTGTACTTGATACTAATTTTTATTTGGATATGTAGGGTGAGAGGGATGGGGCTCAGTTTTCTTAATTTTGCACCTGGAAAGACAGCAGTGCTGTTTTGGAAGCACTGTAGACAATTAAGAGCTGCACAGACAGGGAAATTAGTCTTCCTCAGAGATATGCCCCAAATTGGTTATCTAGTTTCCAGTGATCAGCCCTAAAAAGATATACATACAAGCAACACTAAACAGTCTCAGCAATCATATTTATAGTTTTGTTCATTTCTGTAGATAAAGATGTGTAATGAAAATTAAAGGAAATAAGACATGAATTTGAGAGATGGTAATGAGAAGTATTGCAGGAGGAGAGGGAAGCAGAAATGATTATATTGCATTTAAAAGTAGAATAAATTAGTTAAGTAAAGTATAAAATAAACAATGGAAAAGAACCTGATTGGTGCCAGAAGAGCCTTTTGTAGTTCAAGATTGTTCCTGTTTACAAGATCTTCAGTAACTGAGCAGAAGGGATATTATTTGCTGTAAAATGCTAAATAATTGATTTAGGAATTTATCATTTTCATGCTAGGAGATCAGGTGTTTCACAGTCACAGATATTCACCAGGTATAGTGGCACACAAATACTGCTCTCTTTTATTCTGCCTACCATATTAGCCCCAGTGACTCCTGTTTTACAAATGGCATAGGTCATATATCTAAAATATAATAAGCATTGTTAAGGCAAAATATACTCCATTGTGGTTTTGGTAGCTGTATGGATTCGGAACGTTTAATCCTTGTGTTCATTGGATCCAGTTATGAGAGGTATAGAAGGCAGGCATAGCAAATCTGTATACAACTGAGATGAGTAAACAACCTTAGCAAAGGGAACCAAAGTATGTAATAGTCACAGTAGAGTGGCAATTAAGTTGAAATGGCCAACACTTAATACAAGAAGCAGGTTGTGAGAATAACTATTTTTTCTGTTGCACCAGTGGGAAAAGACTTAAGGCTAAGGGTGTCTTTATGTGGGGGTTTTAAAGATGTCTGTGAATTCAATGTGTCCAGAATGTATTATGACTTTCTGGGGTGGAAACTGGACAAAAGCCAATGTTGTGTGATATAGTTAAACAGTATTGAGAACAAGATGACTGTAGAATAGAATTGTCTGGATGATGAAAGGATTGAAAACTATTATGTAAGAAACATGGTGAAACTGAGCCAATACTAAGAAGACCTGTTTTGAAATCTGAATAGTTCTCAAAGGAAACCTTGTTCTGGTGATCACAAATGAGGGAAAAAACCAACAACAGCCAGGTCATCAGGGCATTGTCTTATACACAATAAACCACTAGAATTGTCTGAAGTGGGGTTGGCTGTCTCCAGTGAGAAGCTGGTGAGCACTCTGTGGTTGGAATAGCAGACTGATGTGAACTAATCTGTAATATTTGGGAGGATAAGCTACAGGAACCATTATGGCTGAGACTTCCTTTCTCAGTTCTTAGAGTAGGGTTTAAGAACCTACACTTTGAAGCTATCAGAGTCCCGATTAGTTTCTAGATCCTTGGAGAAGTTTCTTCTTTGGACCTTGAGTTCCCAAAATTAAAATTGAGAAGTTTTTATTTTATGGCTTTTTTCTATACCTAAAATTATGTGAAATTCCAACAGATTTTAAGATCAAATAATGTTGAGAGGAGGAGATTGATTGTAATAAGAATATATATATATATATATATGATTCTACCAGAGAACTTTTAGACCTAATAAACACTTTAAAGGCACTGGATACAAAATCAGACAATAGTCCCTGTCTGACTACAGTAAACATGTTGAGATCAAAATCATGAAAACAACCTATGCACAGTAGCTTTAAAAAGACTTTGGAATAAACCTAACCGTGGACGTCAAAGACCTTTACTACAAACACTTTAAAATGCTGAAGAAATGGAAGATGACAGTAAATAGAAAGACTTCCCATACTCTTGAATGAGCAAAATTTATATTGTGAAATGGCTGTATTAGCAAAAGCAATCTATAAACCCAGTGTAATCCTCCATCAAAATTTCAATGACTTTCTTCACAGAAATAGTCAATCAGTCCTAAAATTCATATGAAAGCACACAAGATCCAGAAACAGCTAAGCAAGGTTTTCTACAGAGCTGTAGTAACCAAAAGAAATGGTACTGGCATAAAAACAGACACAGTGGGCCAGGAAAATAGATCAGCAGGACGAAGTGCTTGCTGTCTAGCCCAGTGGCCTCAGTCCTTCCTGAAATTCATGTGAAAACTAGGTGTTGTGACCATCTATAATCTCTGCACTTCTGCCAGAAGATGGGATTTAAAACAAGAGAATCCGCTGGAAGCTAGTCTGAGTACACTGGCCATTGCCAAAAGAGGAGAGACCCTGCCTCAAAGTACAAGATGAGAACCAAAGTCCTGAAAGTTGTCTTCTGATTTTTACACATGTATCAGAGCACACTTACTCTTACATTCACACACACACGTACATCCACACACAATAAATTAAAATTGTTTTCATTTTTTTATGAAACAAATATTTTATTTTATTTTTAAATTTATTTATTTATTAAGGATTTCTGCCTCCTCCCCGCCACCACCTCCCATTTCCCTCCCCCTCCCCCTATCAAGTCCCTCTCCCTCATCTGCTTGAAGAGCAATCAGGGTTCCCTGACCTGTGGGAAGTCCAAGGACCGCCCACCTCCATCCAGGTTTAGTAAGTTGAGCATCCAAACTGCCTAGGCTCCCCCAAAGCCAGTATGTGCAGTAGGATCAAAAACCCATTGCCATTGTTCTTGAGTTCTCAGTAGTCCTCATTGTCTGCTATGTAAGTCCGGTTTTATCCCATGCTTTTTCAGACCCAGGCTAGCTGGTCTTGGTGAATTCCCGACAGATCATCCCCATTGTCTCAGATTTTTAAAAGACACATAATTCAGTGGAATAAAAGACCAAGTTATAAACCCACAAAGCTACAACCACCTGATTTTAGATAGATATCAAAATACATTGGACACAAGGTAGCCTCTTCTACAAATGGTAGTGGAAAAAATGGAATGTCTACATGGAGAGAAATTTAACTAGGGCTCTATCTCATCTCTTGCACAAAAAGTAGCTGAGAATTAACCAAAAACTTCAAATGTAAGACCTGAAACTATTTGGGAAACTCTAAAAGAGGAATAGGAAAGGACTTTCTCCAAGGGATTCCAGAGGCTCGGAAGTAAAACCCAAAATTGACAAGTGGGATTATATTATATTCAAAAGTTTATGCACAGTTCAGGAAACAGTCTTGTACAAAAATTTTAAAAACAAAAAAGACCCTACAGAAAAAAAAAGTGTTAGCTCTACTTCTGATATATAAAGAATTCCAAAAAGAAAATTCCAAAAAAAGAAACATAATCCAATCAATAAGTGAGCTAATAAAACAGCTTTCAAAAGATGACATACAAATGGCCAAAAAACATGAAAGAAATGTTTAATAACCTTAGCCAAGAGAGAAATTCAGTTTAAAGCTACTCTGAGATTTCATTTGGAATGGCTATCATTAACAAAACAAATGGCAGACGCTTTCAAAGTGAAATGAGCCTTATACACTGTTAGTAGGAATGCAAGTTAATTCAGCCATTGTGGAAATCTTCAAAAAGCTGAAAATAGAATGTCCATGTGACTGAATACTACTTCTGTGTATGTACCCAAAGAACTCTTACGTTGTCATAAGTACAGACAAAGATGCACATTTGTGTTGTTAGAGCACTATTCACTGTAACCAAAATATGGAGCCAATTCAGTGTTCACTACCAAGTAGCCAGAGAAACTGGTATATTTGTACAATGGCAATTTATTCATTCATAAACTAGAATGAAATTATTCCATTTAAAGGAAAATAGATATAATTAAAGATTATCATATAAAGTAAAATAAGGCATACTAAGAAAGATAAATACTGGGTGGGTAAGGTGTCTCAGTGGATAGAGGTATTTATTGCCAAACCTGACATCCTGAGTTGGGACTCACGTGGTAGAGGGGGAGGACTGACTCTGACAGCTTGTCCTCTGAATGTCACTTATGTGTCATAGTAAGAATGTGCATGTGTATTCATATATACACACACACAAATACATAAATGTTTATTTTAAATGATAGTTTGGTCCCATGCAGACTTCCCAGCTGTCAGTTCAGAGTCCAGGAGCTCCTACTAACTTGGGTCAGCTGTTTCTATGGGTTTCCCCATCGTGATCTTGCCCTCACTTTGCTCACATAATCCCTCCTCCCTCTCTTTGACTGGACCCCAGGAGTTCAGGCCAGTGCTTGAGTGTGGATCTCTGAATCTGCTTCCATCAGTTTGGATGAAAGTTCTGTGATGACAATTTGGGTAGTCTCCAATCAGATCACAGGAGAAGGTCAGTTCAGGCACCCTCTCCACTATTGTTAGGAGTTTTAGTTGGTGTCATCTTTATGGATTCCTAGGAATTTCCCTAGCACCAGGTTTCTCCCTAACCCCATAATATCTCCCTCTATTAATATGTCTCTTTCTTGCTCTCCCTCTCTGTACCTCCCCCAATTTGACCATCCCGCTCCCTCATGTTCTCATACCCCATCATCTCCCCTTTTTCCCCCACCCACCCCCAGTTTACCCAGGAGATTTTATCTATTTTCTCTTCCTAAGGTGATTCATGTATGTCCCTCTTAATAAGGGTCCTCCTTATTACCTGGCTTCTCTGGGGCTGTGTATTATAGCCTGGTTATTCTTTCTTTTATATCTAATGTCCACTTATGAGTGAGTATATACCATGTTTGTCTTTCTTGATCTGGGTTACCTCACTCCAGATGATTGTTTTCTTCTTCCATACATTTGCCTGCAAATTTCATGATGTCATTGTTTTTTACAGCTGAGTAATACTCCATTATGTCCATTATTTGGTTGAGGGGCATCTAGGTTGTTTGCAGGTTCTGACTTTTATGAATAATGCTACTATAAAAATAACTGAGCAAGTGGCCTTGTAATATGATTGAGTTTCCTTTGGGTATATGCCCAAGAGTAGTATTGCTGCATCTTGAGTAGATTTATTCCCAGTTTTCTGAGAAACTGCCGTACTGATTTCCAAAGTGGCTGTACAAGTTTACACTCCCACCAGCAGTAGAGGAGTGTTCCCCTTACTCCACATCCTCTCTAACATAACCTATCATAAGTTTTTTGATCTTAGCAATTCTGACAGGTGTAAGATGGTATCTCAGAGTCATTTTGAGTTGCATAAAATACTGGCAAATGGAATCCAGCAACCCATCAAAAAAAATCATCCACATTGATCAGGTAAGATTATTCCCAGAGATGCAGGGATGGTTCAACATACGAAAATCTGTATATTAAAAAATGGAAAGAAGAAGTCAACATGATTATCTCATTAGATGCTGAAAAAGCCTTTGACAAAATCCAACACCCCTTCATGATAAAGGTCTTGGAGATATCAGGGATACAGGGAACATACCTAAACATAATAAAGGATATATACAGCAAGCCAACACCAAACTAAATGGAAAGAAACTCAAAGTGATTCTACTAAAATCAGGGACAAGACAAGCCTGTCTACTCTCTTGATATCTGTTCAATATAGTACTCAAAGTTCTAGCTAGAGCAGTAAGACAACAAAAGATTAAGGGAATACACAATAGAAAGGAAGAAGTCAAACTTCGCTATTGGCAGATGATATGGTAGTATACATAAGTGACCCCAAAAATTCTACCAGGGAACTCCTATAGCTGATAAATACCTTCAGTAATATGGCTAGATAAAAAATTAACTAAAAAAATAAATAGCCTCCCTATATATAAATGATAAACGGGCTGAGAAAGAAATCAGAAAAACATCATCCTTTTTAATAGCCACAAATAATGTAAGATATCTTGGGGTAACTCTAATCAAATAAGTGAAAGACCTGTACAACAAGAACTTTAAGTATTTGAAGAAAGAAACTAAAGAAGATAACAGAAAATTGGAAGATCTCCCATGCTCTTGAATTGGTAAGCCCAACATAGTAAAAATGGCAATCTACAGTTTCAGTGCAATCACCATTAAAATCCAAACACAATTCTTCACAAACCTCTAAAGAACAATACTCAACTTCATATGGAAAACAAAAAGCCCAGGATGACTAAAACAATCCTGTACAATAAATACAATAAAAGATCTTCTGGAGGCCACATCATTCCTGACTTTAAGCTCTACTATAGAGCTATAGTGATGAAAACAGCTTGGTATTGGCATAAAAACAGACACATGGACCAATGGAACAAACAGAAATCTGTGACATTAATCCACACATCTATGAACTTGTGATTTTGACAAAGAAGCCAAAATTGTACAATGGAAAAAAAAAAGAAAGCTTCTTTAACAAATGATGCTGGTTTAACTGAATGTCAACATGTAAAAGAATGAAAATAGATCCATATCTACTGCCATGCACAAAACACAAGTCCAAGTGGACCAAAGACCTCAACGTAAATCCGGTTACACTGAACCTGACAGAAGAGAAAGTGGGAAATAGACTTGAATGCATAGGCACAGGAGACCACTTCCTAAGTATAACATCAGCAATACAGACACTAAGAGCAACAATTAATAAATGGGACCTCCTGAAATTGAGTAGCTTCTATAAGGCAAAGGACATGGTCAATAAGACAAAATGGCAGCCTACAGAATAGATAAAGATCTTCACTAACCCCACATCTGACAGAGGACTACTCTCTAGAAATAATTCAAGAAACTAGACATCAAAATACCATATAATCCAATTTAAAAATGGGGAACAGGTCTAAACAGAGAATTCTCAACAAAAAAATTCAAATGACAGGAAGACATTTAAGGAAATGCTCAACATCCATAGTCATCAGGGAAGTGCAACTCATCCTACTTTCTTATACACCCTAGGACTACCTGCAGAGAGGTAACATCACCCCTGATGGGCAGGCCCCTGCCACATCAATCACTGATTAAGAGAATGACCTGCAGGCCAGTCTGGTGGAGGCACAGTCCATATTGAGGGTTCTCTTCTAAAATGACTCCAGCTTGTATCGAGTCGACATAAAAGCAGCTAATACAGTTTTCATCGATAAAGGGCCAGTACTTGAAGGAGGACAGTAAAGAATAGTGGAGAGAGGAGGACATATACAAAAACTGGATTGGATTTGAAGAGTACTGACACCTGGCACACATATTTTTTTTAAAAAAAGTCATATACTGTCTTATGTATTGAATTCTGTAGAGTCTGGCCTGAAGTCCCAGAGTTCTTCCCAGCAAGCCGCACAAAGGAGACTGCCTTCTTTGTATTTACATTAGTACACCCTGAAGAAAAAATGGTACTTCTAAAATCCAGAAGCTTGTCAGCTATGGGAAAAGAATATAGGAGTAGCATGAGAACAAACCTGATTTACGTAACATTTTACCGTTTTTCTTTCTTTTTTTTTTTCTCTCCTTCTTTCTTTCTTTTTTTAGGCAAATGAAGAAACATTTGTTTTCCAAACCACATTTACAGCTTCTGGACAATGAGATTAGCATTTCAGCCAGTATTACCACAACAGCCATTTACTGTTGGTTTTTGTTTTGTTCTGTTTTTTCTTTAGCCAGCATAAAGCTCTTGCAGAATCCATTGGGTTTTAAGAGACATCAATGAAGCAGTGTTTGTTTGGCCTATGACCAGTTCACTTCTGTCCCCTAGAGACAAAGTTTCTCAAAGTCTTCAATAAAGAAATGTGTAAATGGAGCTGTACTTTTGTTTCCCTATCACCCAGACCCCAATAAACACACAGAAACTATATTAACTACAATACTGTTTAACAAATGGCTTAGGCATAGTCCTAGCTAGATCTTACACCTTAAATTAACCCATTTCTATTCATCTGTGTATTGCCACGAGGCTGTGGCTTACCAATGCAACATGTTACTCCTTTGGCAAGCTACATGGAGTCTCTCCAACTCTGCCTACTCTCTCTGTCTCTGTTTGGATTTCCCACCTGGCTTTTCTTTGCTAAGCCATTGGCCAAAACAACTTTATTCATTAGCCAGTAAAGACAACATATATACAGAAGGACATCCCACATCATCTCCCATTTTCTGTCTAAATAAAATGGAAAGTTTTAACTCTAACATAGTAAAATTGCATAAAACAATTATCAAGCAAGAATTATAATTACAATATTTAGTCTATTTGTATCTGGCAAAATTAAAGAAAATATTCTATCATGTATTTTATATTTGTGAGTCTAAAATTTTACATCTAATTTATCTCTTATCATAACTAAGGAGAACTATAACTATCTGTCTTCAACTCCATCAAAGACCCCAGAAGGCTACAATGTTACCCAAGTAAACGGAAAGTGCATTGTAATCAAATTCCAAAATTATAGAATTAACAGAGACATCTCACTGCCTGGACAGACACCCAAATTTCTTCTGTAACATTGGAGCATCCATCTTCAGCCTTCAGATCCATAGTGTCCAGCAGGCTTCTCCATGAAGCAGGAAATTTGAAAGACTGTTTTGCCTATATTAACTGTTTGTCAGTCACTTTCTTCTATGTCCTGCCAGAATGTCTAGTAGACTCTTTCATGAAGCAGGAATGCTGAAGGACTCTCTTACTTTCCTTTAGCAAGTTCTTGTACAGTTTATACAACATGACAAGCAGCCCAAACAAGAGCAGTTTGTTACCCAAATGACTATGTTTGTCACATTGGAGGAAAATTCCATAATGAGTTTCTTCAATGCCCATCAACCTCTCTGAAGTAATTGGTGCTGCCAGAAGCAGACATGTCTCACTGTTGAGAAAAGTCTAAGTATCTAAGTTCTTAAAACATTTTAGATGCTGTATTTTATAGGTCTTTGAAGTCTTTGAAGGTTATCTATCTGAAATATATCTATGTATAACCAAACAGCCTACCTAACATGACTAAAAGTTTGACTATTATAGATGACTATCTATTAATCTGTATTTCTTAATTATACATTACATTTTTAAATGAGCTGTATATAAATATAACACCTTAAACAAGAGTAGAAATATACATATAACAAAATTGACCTTAAATTTAAATCAGTAAACCAAAGTATTCATTTCTATATTATATCCCCCCCTTTTTAAAAGAGATTGACCGTAACCAGTAACCACATATAATCAACCCCCTTTAAATGAAAACAAACATTTAGAAGGGCATACCACATTGGAGATGCCCGATATGAAGGAAGAGTGAGTGCTTGATCAGTAAAGCTCACCGTGGACTTTAGAAGGAACAGACCAGGGTCAAGGCCCCATTCTTCTATGAAATAACTGTGAAATCTGGGTCTGTTGCTTGAAATCTCTGAAATTTGATTCCTTAATCTGTAAAACTTATATGAAATGGGTGAACCAAGGATATTGCCTAAATTGAAAACCCCAGTAGGCATTACTTTTTATCCTTCTTCTGTGTTGTTACTTTCTTGTTATTGTTACAAACTGCCTTTGTAGATACAACCCTCATAAGGGAAAAAGAAACAAAAACTCAAGGGTGAGCAGAACACTTGCTCTGTTCCCTTGGTTATGTGGTTAAGTAGGTTTTTATGGGTGAGATAAACAACTAATAATATAGATAAAGACCATTAATTTTATATCTCAAAATTCTTTTTTCCTCTAGATTTATGACTGTATTATTAAAAGATAGAATTGTCTAGATAAAACACTTCTAGGTGATCAAAGGGTTTCTTTAAAAAACACCTTCATTCATGAATAGTGCTTATTTTAAACATTATGATGAAAACAGTATAATCTTGTTGAAAAATATGAAAATTGGTAAAAACTAAAAGTGTCTAACATTAACCAAAAATGGGTCACTCATATTTTTCTATAATATTTGAAAGAACCAGAAAGTTTTATCACTGGTGAGTTAACTTTAAAATGTAGTGATCAAACATACAAATTACATTCTGTCTAAAGACCCAATAATTTTATAATAAGTAAATACAATAATCTGCTAAAGGACAAGAATGGGAAAGAAAATGAGGTAAATGCTTCATTTAATCTGGAGAGCAGATAATTGAAATGTAGCTAAAAGTTAAAATTTAAACTAGCAGGAAGAATGCCAGAAGAAAATATGTGCCACCAACCCCTAAAAGGCTTGAAAATTAGTGTTGCAAACAATCTCAGAAAATAAGGATAGAAGGCAGGCCCAGTGTCCATGCCTGTAATTCCAGCTCTCAGAAGGCTGAGGCAGGAGGATTGAGAATTTGAGTCTATTGTGAGCTACAGTGGAAGAAAGAGAAGAAATGGAGAGAATAGGAGGGAGATATAAAAAGATATAAATATAAAAGATCGTGTGGTGACCTGGAAAGAGTAGAGCTGGGGCTGTAGAGATGGTTCAGTGGTTAAGGATACCTGCACTGCTCTTGTAGAAGATCCAGATTTGACTGGGGGGGGGGGGCACTCACACTGGATGGCTTCCAACTGTGTGTAACTCCAGTGCCGGAAGTTAGTCTGAATAAAGGCCAGTTTAGGAGCTAGAGAGATGATTTCAGTGGCTAAGAGTGCTTACTACTCTTGAAGAGGATCCAGATTTAGTTCCCAGAACTCACATGGGAGCTCACAACCACCTGTAACTACGGTCACAGAGGATTCCACACTATCTTCTGGCTTCTTTGGGCACCAGAATATACTCAATGCACATAACTTTTATATAAATTTTTTTTTTCAAGACAAGGTCTCTCAGTAGCTTTAGAGCCTGTCCTGGAACTAGCTCTTGTAGACCAGGCTTCCCTCAAACTCACAGAGATACACCTGCCTCTGCCTCCCAAGTGCTGGGATTAAAGGTGTGCGCCACCACCGCCCAGCCTATAAAAATATTTTAAAGAGGTGGTTTTAGATGTCCTGTATGCCTGAGGTCTCACCTGCTTTGAGTATATCCAAGTATTTGTCCCTCTCCAGCCCTCACACAAAAAAATTGAACCAATTATTCAGGACCTGGAAACTTAACCAGCCATACAGAAATATGAATGTGCATTAAAAATCTTCTCCCTGATCAGTGACACTTGGACTTGAAACCTCTGCCTTTTGGGCACCAAGTTATACACTTGAGGTTTGAAGAATACAAAATTATGTATAGTGAAACTGAATAACCCAAGAAAGTAGACTTAAAAATATTAATAGTTGATATCTTCCACTGAGGGGGAAACTGGGTCTCTCCCTAATCAATCATATTGAAGCTTGTCAGACAAATCTTGTAACACAGTTTTTTTTCCTTTTTATTAAAAATTTCCACCTCCTCCCATTTCCCTCCCCCTCCCCCCACTTCTCCTTTCCCTCCCTCTCCAATCCAAAGAGCAGTCAGGGTTCCCTGCCCTGTGGGAAGTCCAAGGTCTTCCCTCCTCCATCCAGGTCTAGGAAGGTGAGCATCCAAACAGACTAGGCTCCCACAAAGCCTGGATCCAGTCTGTATATGCTAAATGATTTACCTGGACATGAATCTTTAGTATGTTTAAAAAGCAAAACAAAAAAAAAAGCACTCAAGATTACTATGTTTAAGGAAAGTCTCCAATATAAAATATATAGAGAAAACTCAGAGGAAGCAGAGGTCTTGTAAGATATGAAGGAAAAATCTTTTTAAAAGTGAATTAATCCCAGCACTCGGGAGGCAGAGGTAGGTGGATCTCTGTGAGTTCGAGGCCAGCCTGGTCTACAAGAGCTAGTTCCAGGACAGGTTACCAAAAAAGCTACAGAGAAACCCTGTCTCGAAAAAAAAAAAAAAAAAAAAAAAAAGATTTCTTCTTTAAAACATGCAGTTTCACAGAATTAAAATAAAATTGGTTAAATGAAAATCATCATGGAGGAGCAAGCGCTGGCCTCCCGAGAACGAGAGCTTGAGTTTGCATCACCAACATCACATAAAAAGGCAGGTGCAGTGCATATGCCTGTAATCTTACTAGTGGCAAGATGGCATCAGAGACAGGCAAAACCTTGGAAGCTTACATCCAGTGAGAGACCCTGTCTCCAAAGAAGGGAGAAGAAAGGGTTTGAGGATTCACACAGTGTGACCCCGTGTGTTTGAAAAAGAACTTTTTTTCCATTTTATAATAAGAAATGTAAATTTTATCCTAATAGAAATATTTAAATTAGGCATTTTTAAGATCCATTCTCATGTGAAACAGTGTATAAATGTATAAACTTTAGTTCATACAAAATTTTAATGTAGTTAATTTAGTACTAGCTCCATGCCGAAGCATTTTATGTTCATTAGCTAATTTAGCCTCTCAGAAACCTATAATGTAGACATGTCATTATCCTGGTTTTATAGATGAAAAGTTAGAATTTAGAAAAAAAATAATGTCCCCAATGTCACCTGACCAATAAAGGCAAAACTGGGATTTGAACTGGTCACCTCAGAGCCCACACACTTGAATGTCTCATTGCCTCGAGTAAATTTTCAGAAATTGTTTATGATTCTAGAAATGTTCCAGATCATGTCTGTCATGTTTTCATGGCCTCACTGAAGCACACTCACTGTTTTTCATTTCCAGGTTCACGTTCCAGATGAAAATAATGCTGTTTTGGGAAGAAATACAAATAAACAAGTTTTTGAAGGATTGACAACTGGACTTCTCAGAGCTGGTGCTGTGGTTTTTAGCTGTCTGATTGCCAACCGACCAGATGGAAACAGCCGGCCAACTACACCAAAAATACCAGCACAGGAAATGAAAAACAAACCCTCACAAGGTGATGCTTTTAACAGTCGAGTTCAAGACCTTATCAGGTAAAATTGCTACATTTCTTTTTTAAAAAAATTGTTTTGCTTAAAAATACTATAATAATTTGAACTTAGGAATTTCGATGCAGTTGTAGTTCTTGCAGCTCTATCCATAAATTCTTGGTAGAGTCTGTACTATCATGTACAGAAAGAAGGCAAAGCAAATAGAGCTCAGCTGCCACTCTCAAATGTGCCAGATCCCACAGCTCTCAATAGCAGCGTTCTGCTCAGAAGCATCTGAGCACCCCCTCAGTCCCACATGCATTCAGACTTAATAGAACAAGAGGTACCGTTTATGGAGCTCTTCTTACGGGAAGATGCTGGAGTCTTTGCAGCTCTCAAAGAATACAGCTTCTAATTTAGGCTAGATGAGGAAATTGTTCAAGGAGGTTAAGTGCTTAGACCATGGTTATGTAATGAGAGAGTAGGGAGGAGAGTGGAGACTGGAGCTCACATCTAGTTAGACTCGGCAGGCAGCGGCACACATTACTCCACACAGATGTGGCCGTTTCTGACACCTGTTCAGGGCCTGCCCTGCTTCCTGCAAAGGGCTCCTTTGCTCCAGGGAAATTTACTCTTACTTTAGCATCTGAATTTTTTTCCCCTTGTGAATCTTGAATCAGGTAGAATGTTTAATTTCCCAGCAGGGTTCCATCTGGTGTTAATCAGTTACTGCTCCACCAGTCAGCAGGCCTTCTGTGGTCTGCATTGGTCTTTGGATGCCAAATCCCTGCAATTTGTTGTTCTCTGAAACTTATGGTAGGTTAATAGAGAAAGAAAATGCCCTCCTCCACATTTGTTTCTTTCACAGCTCTTAATTCCCCGACTTCTTGTCCTGCTTTTTAAGAGTTGTTTCATTCAGCATGTCCCTTACTCTTGATTACTTCCTTCACTTACCCTTCCATCTGCCTGCCCACTTTCCCGAGTCTGTTTATTGCCAGAGAGCACCAGGCGCTTTGGGTCCACAGCCGTTAATCTTAGAGCACTTGACTTTTACCCTCCCTGCCCTTTCTCTCAGTTGCTTGATCCCATTCAATTTCCTCATGTCCTTTTGGTCACTGTAGGACTTAGCTGTCCCTGCTGCTGAATGTCATTGTGTCCCAGCATTCTCCATTAGGCTACGCTGTGATGTAGCAGCCCTGCATTCCTATCAGCCAGACAGTTGAGTCACACACCTTGACTGTGATGAGGCAGAAGGCCCAGCCTAATGCTTCAGTGCAATTACAGGCCCCTTCTAGGAAAAACGCTTTTTCACATGTATAACTTCAGTTGCAAATCCTTCCTAAAGGAAAAAGGGATCGTGAGGGGAAAGTAACAGTGTTCTTTTGTCAAAGCAGATAACTGGTATGGCTTTTAAAAGATGATTGACAAGCTCAGTACTCGAGAGTAAACCCTGACATAGGTCTCCTTCTCCTCACCTGGCACAGAACAGGCATGAATGTATCTTTTTCAGTGTTTAAATGTTCTATTATTTTTTAAATACATTAATGTGCACAAAAACAATATTGTAGATACTGTATTCTAACAGTTGGTAACTATTTTTCTCTCAAAATCTTAGATTTTGGGATTTTTTTTCTTATTATGAAGAGAACAAATGCCACAGCTAGAACTACATCCTTACTTTCATCCCTTTTACTCCATTTGCTCTCTTCTGAAATCTACATCATTGTGTTGGAGCTAACATACATCATTTCCATGCTTGTTCTATGTGTCTGTATGAGCATGTTAAATATAATAAACTATATTTTCTACTTTAAAGTTTTATGTAAATACTCATAGTATGTTGGGGGAGGCTGCTCGTTCATTCCTGGCTTCCCAGACCCAAAATAATCACACAGAAATCTGTATTAATTGCGATACTGTTTATCCAATAGCTTAAGCATATTTCTGGCTAACTCTTATATCTTAAATTAACCCATTTCTATTAATCTGTATATCACCATGAAGCTATGGCTTATTGCCAAGGTTCCATGCATCTTTCTCCAGTGGCTACATGGCTTCTCACTGGCTCTGGCACCTTTCTCTTAGCACTCAGTTTAGTTTTCCCCACCTAGCTCTACTCTGCCCTATCAGAAGCCAAGGAAGCTTCTTTATTCATTAACCAATAAAAGCAACACATGTACAGAAGGACCTCCCACACCAATAGTATTTTGACAATTATTTGATGCAATTAAATTCAATATGTTCTAATGTTGATAATTTTACCTGCTCTGCTCTATGAATAAGTCCATAATATTTATTTACCCATTTCCATAGGAAAATAATTCCTCCTTTGACTATTCACTAAACAAATGGAGCCTTAAACTTCACAGACATGTTATGTATTTGTATGAGTTTGAAGGCCATGTGCTTACAGGAGGAATTTGTGGGTGATAAGATAAATGAATATTCATCTTTACCAGATAATGCCACACTGTTTTCTATAGTAACTGTATAATTTTCTATTTCTATCATCAAAACCCTAGAGTTCTCATTTCCCATATCCTTTCTTTTGTAATTGCCATAGGTATCAAGTGGTAAGTAATTGTTATCTTCATTTATATATTTTTTTATCTTCATTTATATTGTACTTTCCATTTGTGAGGCAGAGCGTTGCTCATCAGCATTCTGTCAATCAGAATTTGATTGTATAGAACAGAAACCACTGTAACAAATTGAAATTGAAAGGATTTAATATAGGAAATTAGACGCCTACAAATTTATCTATGCTGGATCTCCAGGACCTTCCAAAACAATAATGTAAAACTGCAGGACTATTATATCCAACTTAAATTGGACCAGAGACCTTAACTAGTGCCCGAAACTCTGAAAGTACTAGAGGAAAATAGAGGGAAACGCCAAAGGCAACAGTTTACTCAGTAGTGTTCCAAACACAGAAAACCTACAAGTAAAGAGGAGACTCCTTGGATCACCGTTGACTGAGTTTTCTGTCCAGCTGATTCCTGCAGTCATATAGCCCCAAAGAAATCACACAGAGGTCTATATTTGAGGTAAACTGATTGGCCCAGTAACTCAGGCTTCTTATTAACTAATTCTTATAACTTACATTAGCCCATAATTCTTGTCTGAGTTAGCCATGTGGCTTGGTACCTTTTTGGGTGAGGCAGTCACATCTTTCTTCCTCTGAGGCTGGGTCATGACTGAAGAATGCACTTCCTTCTTCCCAGAATTCTCATTGCTCGGCTTCTACTTCCTGCCTGGCCAATCAGCATTTATTTAAAATATAAGTGACTGACAGGGTACAGACCATTGTCCCACAGCAGACCACAAAACAAAAACACATGACGGGGGGGGGGGGTGTTATTGAAAGAAGAAGATAAGAAATTGTGAGGTGGTCAGTGAGACCAGAATGCTGTGTGTGTGTATGTATGTGTAATTGTCAAAGAATAAATTAATTTTTCAAAGTGTATCTGAAAGCATCATTTTGTCTTCTAAACCCCTATGTTGTGGCGAATTTGGTTCCCTAATCCTTAAAAAAGTACTACTTGATAGGACTGTAGCCAGGTGGTGGTGGCACATCCATTTAATCCCAGCACTCTGGAGGCCGAGGCAAGTGGATCTCTATGAGTTCAAGGCCAGCCTGGTCTAGAGAACAAGTTCCAGGACAGCCAAGGCTACACAGAGAAATCCTGTTTGAAGTGGGGAAAAAGACAGTAAGCTCATTTCAGATGGTTTCCCCTGTCATCAGATTCTTCAGAACAGGGAAGTGATTAAAGAATAGCCGATTATTTCGTGCCAGATCCTAGACTGTTGGTTCACAAGCTGCTTTATTCAAAACTATGTTCTGTCTGCATGTTGAGGGACACAAACCTGGATGTGGTAAGATTTATCATGGAAAATGAAGACATTGTCACCTGTGCAGATTGAGACATACTGTTCTCTCTCACTAGCTATGTGGTGAACATGGGTCTGATTGACAGACTGCATGGCTGCTTCCTCTCTGTGCAAGGCCCAGTGGATGAGAATCCCAAGATGGCCACATTTCTGCAGCATGCCACAGGATTCCTACGTGGGATGTGTACCCTATGCTTTGCTGTGACTGGAAGGTAAGACTTGTATGTTGGAGCATCTCTAAAGCTTTGCCTATCTTTGAATTTCACTGCTGTGCGTTACTCACTCAGCTCATCCCCTCTCTTTCCCTTGTCATTGGTTTTCTACATTGAGACATGGGTTGAATTTTTTATAGGGTGGAATACATATTCCTGCCAAAGTCCGCTTTCTCACTGGTGTCATGAACTTGACTGTCTAAAGACGTGAATCATCCACTTCCTCTTCTGCTGAGATCCAGAGGTGTCGAGTGCTTCTCTGGCAGTCAGTTAGTCTGCGACAAATCATATGCCAAGCCAGATCAGGCCATTAGCCCAGAGCAGCACAGTTCACCAGCAAGAAATCTTGCTGCCTTCACCTCCTTTTAGTTAATCTCCTAAACTTTATATTCTCTACTTCTCCTTCCAACAAAGTACTGAAGCAAAAGAGCCGTCCAACCACAGTAACTCTCTGGAGGCACTTGTAACTCATGGCTGCAACCAAAGCAACGTGCCAGAAACTACTGTGGACTTGAGCACTGCCCTGTAAGGTGTCCTCAGAAATGATCATTCCCAGGCCAATAGGGTGGTTCAGGAGTTAAAACCCACACAAGCCTGATGGCCTGACTTTGATCCCCCAATCAGGGTCGAAAGAGAGAACTCCCAAACTTGTTTTCTGACTTCCACATGTGCATTGTTGCATGCATGTGCTCAGAACACACACACCACACACACACACACACACACACACACACACACACACACCACACACACACACACACGCACACACAATTAATTAATTAAACAGTCACAGTTCTCCAGAAAGGGCAAGGAATCCCTGAGTGTGAGTCATGCACAATAGTGACTTGGTGTTTCGATAGGAATATGATATATCCCTGAAGCATAGCAAAGACATTCAGTAAGTAGTTTACTTAAAATTAAACTCTAAACAGTGCTTAATTGTATTTCAGGTTTTCTTTCACTGTACATTTTAAAGGCTTTTCATAAAGAAAACAAGTTATTTGAAGTTTATAAAATCTAGCCTCTTAAAGAAACCTGCCCCACCTGCATCCATGGTACACGGAATGCAAGTGTACACTGTGTTTTGTGAGAAAAGCATTTCTTCTAAAATGAACATTGGTTTAGTCCATTGCAAATAAGATCCCTAAACCCACCTAATCTTCCTTACTCTGACCCAGTCCCTCACCTCTGTGACATTCATAGGAAGATTAAAACTGTCTGAGACTTCAGGAAAGCAAAGATAGCCTGTGTTGAGTGTCTCTCATAGTTACTTTCTATCCAGGAATGTAGACAAAGCCTGCCTTTCTGAGAATAGAATCAGGAAATAGTTGCTACAACACTGGGAAGAGTCTGGGGCAGGAACAGCTGTCAGCGCATTGACACCAGTTTCAGGCACCACTCTGCCCACTTAGTTCTTACCTACTGTTCTCTCAGACAACAAACCCCTTCAGGTCCTGACTCTTATCTGCAATGCACAGTATTGCAAACTTGCCAGCATTTTGTCTATATTGCCTGTGCTCATTTTGAATTTAAATGACTATCACCAAGGTAAGTATATGCGGCTGGTGTATAATTTGTGGTCTTACTTTGTTGCCCCTCTGGCCTGGAACTCCCTATATAGCTCAGGCTGGCCTCAAATTCAGAGAGATTGGTCTACTTCTGCCTCCCTAATGCTAAGATTAAAAGACACAGCCCACCTCACCCTGTCAGTAGGCTGACTCTTCAAGTGGCCAGACAAGTAGAAGGAACATGCACTGCAGTACATGGTAAAGCAGACAGAACTGCTGCCTTTTACCTGCCTGACAGTCCTATTTCTCCACCTAAGGGTGTTCTCTGCCAAAGATCAGGAGAACTAACACACACAGGAGTGACATCCAACAAAAAGCTAGTGAGTGATACTCCAGCTTTCCTGTCCCTCAGTGGAACGATTCTGAGATATTTTCACTATGGTTTCACAAGGTTCCCGGCAATAGCATATTCATCCATAATTTCTTGTTCAGCTTTTTCACCTGCCCTACCTTCTCACCCACACACAAGAATGTATTTATACCCATATCCTTGTTTAAAAATCTGCTTTGGGGGCAGCCCAAGCCAAAATACATGGATATTTAAAACTATATAGTGTTTTGTGTTCGATTTGATGTCCTTGTGACTATGGAGAGTAAGGGGCCATTGATTGAGCTCCTTAAATGTTAGCTCTTATGAGGCTCAAAGGAAAATAGGGGCCTACTGCCACTGGCTTGTTTGGACAGGATCAAATTTCTATTTCAGAAGGAACACTCCTAAAAAATGTAGAGATGGATGCAGCCAAAGGATTAGCAAAGAGACTTTATCATGGTTCACATGAATAATATTGAGTGCCTCTAGACCCAGTGAAAATAGAGAGGAACAAATATATTAAGAGGAGGTAGAATAAATAAGATAGCAAAGGGCTTCATGATATGGGAGATGAGATAAAGAATCTAGCCGAACCCCCAGGCTTCTGACTTGCAGTTGTTGAGCAGTAAATGTTACAGTCTCCAAATGAGGGAAGGGTAAGTAGTTTGATGAGTGATTTGCTCTTTCTAAGAGTAAACATTCTTAATTCCCCCAATATAATTTCTTTTTCCAATTTTAATTGCTTAGCAAATTTCTATTAACAGGACTTATTGCAAAAGTAGATTATTCTGGAAGTAAAAATAAGTCCAGGTGGTTCTGTGATATGATTTACCTAGGAAATTCTAGTAGAGTTTACATAAGCTACTATTCTCAAAGTCGGAAAAAAATAATCCCTAACTAGTCTTGTCCTTCTTCAGTCTCCGTTTCCTGAGAACCACAGCTAGTGCAGGGAGTAGTCTGCCACTCAGGTGTGTTCACATTTAATGTTTATAGGTCGTCTGTGCTGCTCTCCTGTCTTCGTAGATGGTTTATTTCTAAAAACGAACTACAGCAGCCCTTCCAAGCATTTTGTTACATACATTAGAATTTCTATGCTACCTTACAGCCCTGTCTCAAGAAGTAGGACCTGTGACTTTAATATACACAATACCTGTTTTGGCTGCAAGAGACTAGCTAGATCCATAATGTCGAGGAAAGCTTGTCCTTAAAGCTCTTTTGTGAGTAGCCAGAGTAAAAGACAAAGAAGAGCCTGGAGGCCTTAGAATCGCCTCTCGGACTGGCAGAGTCTGAGATAATTAAGCAGACTAATTGATAGCACAGGCTTTGAGTAAACACGCTGCAGTCTGCCAGCAGCCTGGCCTTTGTAAGGGAGATTGAGCAGGTCCACTTTTGGAGTCCTCTCCTATTGTGCCCTTAATCTTCTAATTTTTACCTAGCTGTTCTGAAAGACAGTTAGGGTGTCAGAATTGGTGCTGTTAATCTGTGCTTCAGTGTGGGGGAGGGAAGAGTGAACCCACGGTTTCTATACCAGGCTTGGTTTTGAACAATGAATGTGTATTTACTTAAGTAAAAGTGAAAATGTGATAAAAGAATTGGCTTAGTTTAGAATTACTACAGAATTTTAAATTAAAATTGTTCACAAACTACAATTCTTATTCAAACAAAACTGAGCCATTTGTAATAGGATTTTCAGAAATGCTTATTTCTGGCCTTTATGGCTATCAGTTTTCCATTCTTGGTCTTACAGGAAGTAAAAAGAAAAGAATAGTTTTAAGTCTCAGGGTGGCACCCAAATCCATAACCAGCTGGGCTCAGCCTCCTTTAAGGTGTGGACTCCTCAGCAGAACTAAGAGTGTTTGTAAATGGCAGTCAGCCCTGGATCGTACTTACTCTGCAGTGACTTACTATCTTCATAACTGTACCTACAGTTATGCAGTAGAGGCAACAGAGGACCAAGAAGCAGCAGATCGATAATAACAAACAATCATATATATTAATGTTATAACCCTTGCAAAACTTTCACTTCTGAGGAAAAAGAAGTAAGACAAGGCTGATAATGATTGGCTAAGGAAGACATCTGAATTTAAAAATCATTTTTATAAAAAGGAATTTTGTTGTTATATGTATATATGTTTTCCATTTTCATATCCAAACTGCACTAACAAAATATGTTGTAGCCAAAGTCTGAAAGCCTATGTCATAAAAAGATCAGAATGATTTATAATTTAGCCCATTAATTATGTGGATATAAATGAATACTTCTCAAGTGTTTAAGGATGCTTCTAAACCATTTATTCAAACAAAGGTAAACTTTTAATTCTGCCTCCCTACCTATCCATTCATTCACTGAACAAATATTTATGTAGCACTTGTTCCATGCCAGGTTCTGTGCTAGACTTGGGAAAAAGCAGAAATGACTCAGGACTCTTATTCTGTCCTCAAAGACCTAGTAAGTTAAGAGGAAAAAGAAGAAACATATACAAATATCCATGATAAAAGATAGGGAGAAAGAAGTTAGAATGTAGTACATACAAGTACTTAGCAGGCTGTCTGGCACATGTAAATGCTTAATAAATGTTGGCCACTCTCATTACCATTGTCAGTAGATTTCAGAAGATGGAAAGGTCACTCTGAGTTTATAAGGGCTAGATATTTTCTGGAGTACCTAAAAATTAGTCCAGTACCCAAAAAAATGGTAATAATAAGAGTTGGTAACAAGGTAATAATAACCATATAGAGTTGAGGTAAAGATAGACAAAAAAATAACATAACCAAAGATATAAAAGCAGAAAAACATGAGTAAAAAATACAGTTAGCTGAACTTTGACATGTTTGATGGTGATTGTAATGCTTCCCAGATGATGGCAAGGCTAAAGTGTAAAAATATAAATTATTTTCTAGTATGTTGTGGGGACAGTAGTGTCATTAACAGCCTTTGAACAGAAACATGGCCTGTTAAAAACCAAATTTTGAAGCATTAACAAGTACCATATGAATGATGTATTGGAGAGAAGAAAGTACGTGTGGCCATTAATAGTATCTAAAGCAAAAGACAAATGGGAAAAGAAGTGTGTGTGTGTGTGTGTGTGTGTGTGTGTGTGTGTGTGTGTGTGTGTAGTTACTAGCCTTTGAGGGTCCAGCTCCAGACTTATCATGATTGACCATTTCTCTGCATGTAATCTATAACCATATTCTATTGAGTGAAAAGAACCTTAAAATCACCCAATCTTGCAATAAGGTTTGAATCTTTTTAATGATCTACCGTTTTCTATGTGGGTATATCTAATGGCATGGGGCTTAGTACTTAATGCAGGGCCAGTTCTACCACTGTTGGATTTCTGCAGCTTACAGAGCGTCCCCTCACACCAGGCTGCTGCCTATGGTAATCCTGCTCATTCCTTGCTAACATACAGAATGAGCTGGTCCTGCCTTTCTCCCTGAATGTCTGTGACCTCACATTTCCTTGATTTTCTTCTCCCTATTCCAGCTGGCTACTGTGGTAGTGTAGCAGATTACCCAAAAGTCTCACAGAGTTTGTAGGTGAGGGTTCTGTCAAGGTACAGAGAAGGATGAGTGATCTTTACTGCACAGTGCCTAGGCCCTTGGGAGACTTGAAAACTAGAGGCCATCTGAGTTCTTACTCACATGTCTGTCAGAGAAGGCTTCTCTGGGGTAATGAAATTGTATCTTCGAAGGAGCCAGCCATGGGAAAAATCCAAGGGAAGAATATTCTACTTGAAAAGAATGGTAAGGTTCTGCCTGGTTTTCTGTGTTCCAGAAACAACACTGGTGGGTGCTGAATTAGATGAGGAAGAAAGTGATAGGAGAGGAAGTCCAGCCCAGGAAATGAGGGAAGACTCACAAAGAAATCTGAGTTTTGCCAGGCATGGTGGCACACACCTTTAGTCCCAGCACTTGGGAGGCAGAGGCAGGTGGATCTCTATGAGTTTGAGGCCAACCTAGTCTATAGAGCAAGTTCTAGAATAACCAGGGATACACAGAGGAACCTGACCTAGAAAAACCAAAAAAGAAAAAGAAAAAGCAGGAAACTTGAGTTCTATTCTAAGCTTGATGGAAACCAATTGGAAAAAAATTTTTCATACTCTATGAAGTATGGATTTAAAAAGCAAGAATGGGAGACAGAAAGCTCTGTGAGCAATGTCTGTAGTGATCATAGTCCCATTAGGACAGTTTTCTTCCCCAGTTACTCATCCTTTACTAAGCAAGGCAGAAGAGGCTATGGCAGATCCTCTGTGGCCCAGTTGAAAATCAGAAGGGTCAGACTAGCCAAAACTAGGACCCTTTTCTATGGAGGTCCAAGTGTCTCAGATGAGAGTCATTGTTGTACCACATCCCTGTTGTGCACTTCCGATCTGGGGCTAGTACCAGTCAGTCACCCTGAGCTGCCTTTTCTCCCTGGAAGCTTCTCCTTTCCCTTCCAGTCACCTTGTTTTCCCAAGATTGTACTGGGTCTCCTCCACTTCCTGGGCTTAGCCAGAGACACCATCTAAAGAAGCTCAAAACCCCCAGCAAGGACTCTACACCAGCAAGCCCAAAGCTGTCATCTGACACTAAACACAGTGTAGTGTGTGTGTTAAAAATATGTGAAGATGGTGCACTGTGGGCCTTAGAGAGGTCTGAGTGTGATCTGCAATTTGTGAAAGGTCAGGAAGCACCCCTCTGCCCTGCACCCCTGAGGGAACACAAACTGTGGCAATGTTTTTAGTACAACCTCTAGGACCCTAAAATGCTACATTTATGTTGTTTGCTGCCAATAGGTTGTGACAGTTTGTTCTACCAGCAAGAGGTAGTTGACAGACCCACCATTACTGGACTGCAGCCTCCTCCAGTTTAAGGGCCAGGTCTTCCTTGCCTTTTGGTTCAGTGTATTGGAGCACAGGCACTTTGGCTTTTGAGCGGAGTACCCAAGAGAGCATCATTCATTTTGTGCTCACACAAAGCCTGGTAAATGATGATGTCACTAGATGAGCATTGCCTGTCTTGGAATATCCCACTATCTAAGAGCCAAAAGCTGGAATTCTGCTGAGAAATAATTCACTTCTTGTTCAGTGAAGTTCTCATCCATCACCAGGGCAGGCACAGCCTTAATTCACTCCACACCAACACTGTGCACAGTTTCAGTACTGAAATTGAAGTTCCACAAGATGCCTCAGAGATTCTAGAAGTAACAGATGAATGAAGCAAAATCCCAGATGCTATGAGAGTAATCTAGATGGTCCAAAGCCCTACAGAAGGGAAGCATGGATACTGTAAGTCAGGAAGATGAACACAGACAAACTAGGAACAAATGGGAGGGAAGGAGCTACAGAGTCTGGAACTGCACCTCTCTACTGCTGGTTTAGGCTGGTTGAGGCCAGTTATGTAATGGATGGCTTATGATTCACGCCTATGCAAACTGATGCTTTTTTACCTAATTCTACACTCCTGTAAAGCAGTGTTGGGACTGGCATGGTGGCGCACGCCATTAATCCCAGCACTCGGGAGGCAGAGGCAGGTGGATCTCTGTGATTTCGAGGCCAGCCTTGTCTACAAAGTGAGTTACAGGACAACCAGGACTGTTAAACAGAAAAATCCTGTCTTAAAAAAAAAAAAGAGCTATATTTCAGGTGCTATATGCTATATGGCAGTAATGATAGCCCAGTTATACTTATTCAAATCTAGTTTTAGTGAATTCAAATAAATATTTCACTAAAATTTCTAGTACTGGAATCCAAATAAAAATACCTTAAAATCTGGTTAAAAACAATTGAAGAGTCTTAAAAATTTAAAGTTTGCTATGCAAAACTTCACGTCTATTTTTTAATATCCTTCATGCATTTTTAAAATATTTTTATTAATTTTTGAAATTTACATACAATGTATTTTATCATATTTATCCCTACTCCAACTCTCAACTCCTCCCCATTCATCCCCACTTTCCTGGCCTCCCACAACTTTGTGTCCTTTTTTCTCTTAATATCACATTTTTTAAGAAAAATTCTATAATGCATTCATGATATGCATAAAGCCTTTTACTATAAACATGTGGGATTAAAGAGATTATAACTAAGAGTTAAGACTCAACAGGAGCCAGGCATCTACTGACAGCTAATGATCTGTATTTCAGGCTAAATCAGAAGTAAACATTGACCCAGAGAGATGGCTCAGCAGGGAAAGAGCTTGCCCAAGCCTGAGGACCTGAGCCTGATCCCTGGGACTCACATGGTAGAAGAAGAAAACAGACTCCCACAAGCTGCCCTCTGACCTCCACATGTGTGCTGGAGTGCACATGCACACATACACACACAAATAAATAAATTGACTGATGAATTTAAAAAATTAAAGTAAATAAAAGGCCCTCACAGCCTTTTTTTTGTTTGTTTTTTTGTTTTGTTTTGTTTTTGTTTTTTCTTTTTTGGTTTTTTCGTGGTTTTGGAGCCTGTCCTGGAACTAGCTCTTGTAGACCAGGCTGGTCTCGAACTCACAGACCCTCACAGCCTTTTTATATTTCATGAGATCACTTTAAGAGAAATATACTTTTCCTCAAAGCAATATTATATGCATTTTGAACCATTTCCACATCTCACTCCCTGATTTTCATCAGCCAACACTTTCATTTCCTTAGGAGAATATTTCCAAAGACTGTGTTGTTTTTATTAGCTGTAAGGTCAGTTCTTTTCCCCATGAAGCTGCAGGAGAAACACTGCTGGTGACCTTCTCTTTAAGCGTTCTGTTTGAGTTTTGATTTTTTGTTTGTTTGTTTGGCTGGTTGGTTGGTTGACTTTTAGCATTTATTCTTTGGAAGAAAAAAATAGATAATTCATATCATTCAGTAATTGTTAAGAAAGGTTATGACAATGTTCTTATCAATGAAACTGTATTTTTTGCATTTATTCTTTGGAAGAAAAAATAGAGAATTCATGACTTTTAGTAATTGCTAAGAAAGGTTATGACAGTGTTCTTAGCAATAAACCTGTATTCCTGAATATTTGTGTTAGAATATGCTAATAATCTACTGAAAGCAGCAGGTCAGTAAGGGGAAGTCAGCATTCAGATTCAGAGTCGTCAACTCTGATTACCAGCAATAGTGTCACACTCCTCAGGTTCTTAAACCAATTAAGAATTAGTGGCACTTGGCAAGAAGAGGCAGGAGGATCTCTGAGTTCCCAGACAGCCTGGTCTACAGAGTGAGTTCCAGGACAGCCAGGGCTACACAGTGTAACCCTGTCTCAAAACAAACGACAACAACAACAAAAACAAAAACAAAAAAATAGTTTTAGGGAGAACTGCTTTCTGATTTAGCCTGTTTGAACTAATCCCAACACGAGTCTCTTTTCAGACCCTATATAATAACTGCAAACAAATTAATCTTTTCTCGTGTCTGTAGTTAGGGTCTGACTCCTAGTTCTTTTGACTTCAATGGCAGGAAGCTAGCACCAACTGATACCTAAAAAGTTTATAAAAAGTGTTCCAAATGTACCTATAATCAAAGTCCTTTTTAAAACTTTAATCTTTATATAGTAACATACTATAAAAGACCCCCTTATGTCACAAACGTGTATTATATTTAACAATATTCAGTGAATTGCAAATTCTCACTAAAGAAAAGGCAGAGAAAAATAAGAGATCACTTCCTATTCTGTGTGAATGTTTTGGTCCTTGGGCAGAACACAGGTAATAAGGCCTGCATCATGCCCCTGCCTCTGCTACTTAAGAAGCTCATATGATCTGCTTTAGGTTGTAGTTGCTACATAATGCACACCATGCATGAGAATAGTACCAACCCCAGCAACTAAGAGGATCCTGCTGTGTGCATAAGGTAATGGTATTCCATGAGAAGCACACAAGGATTTGTCATGTTCTGTAGTTGTGTTCTGAGCAATATCAGAAACAGAATATATCTGAGACATAAATGCTGACTAAGGTTATCAATAAAACTCTACTTCGATGCAACTACCAAATTAAAATGAATAAAACGATCCCTTTAGACACGATACTAGAAACTCACCAGCCAGCCCTCTGAGTTCTTTAGTGATTTCTTCTGAATGTTACAAGCAAGATGATGGAATAAGCATAGATCTTAGTGCCTCTCTCCCTCCTGCATTCCTGCTTGAAGGGTTGACAAATGATAGGGAAAAAGCTGTCCATGTTCTGAGCTTGAGAAAGGTGTCAGTGCATGGTCACAGACTAGTGTGGGCACTTGTGCTGATGCTGCACAGATGATGGAGTATTAGGAAGGACACTGAGCAGCATCTTAAAACTTCCCAGAGAAAAGGCCAAGTCCCATGAAAAAGCGGTAACTGACCTACTTGGAACAGCACCAAGGAACATTAGGGTTTGTCCCTGCTATAGTTAGAGCCCCTGCCTATCACACCTTAAAACTTGCATCTTCTTGGACCCAGTAAAAGAAAAAGGGGGAATTCTTTCCAAGTTTAGTGACAAAAGTGTCCCTCTGCAGCCTTCTGGCTCTGAGTGTGGCATGTGCTAAACAGCTAGGGAAATAAAACGTAGAGTTTAAGCTTCGAGCTAGGCACCCTTGTGCCAGAGTAAACAAGGGAGGGCTCCATCACGTACTCTAGCAATGAGGTAAGGAGGGCTGTTTCCTCAGAGGGCAGTCTGTTGTCAGTAGCTGGAAGCTGGGGATGGGGAGGTGAATGAATAGTTGGCAGCTGTATATGCTTTGACTGCATGCTTTGTATGCCTTATTTCAGGAATGAGATAGATTTAGCAAAACCTTGCTGTCTCACTGTTGATTTTAAGAATTCATTTACCACTAAATTGCCTTTTCTGTCTCATCAGTAAAGCTACATACAATGACTAAGCTGAGTCTGCAATGATCTATATAGACCTAATCTTAGGGTTTTGGAAACTATGGCCTACACAACCTATCCTGCTAATATATTGTTTATTCTGGAACAGGGCCTACAAAGCAGTTGAAGCATCTCACTTTGGTATATGGACTTACTGCAGGGTTTTGAGGACCTATGTTTCCCTGGTAACTGCTTCCCCTGAGAAGATTCCCTTTGTAGGTCCAGAAAAGGAAACTATGGATCTCTGAGTCCATAAAGCTCTCACAGACTCTTTACAGTTTACCCAGATGTAGGCACTAGAGATAGTAGGGGTATCTTAGGCTGCCAAGTACAGGAAGGGCAGTAGTAGCCTCAGCACCAACTGCATGGTGCTCAGTTACCACAGCGGAGCAGGCTGCTCCCCCAGGGAAAAGAAAGGGAAGCCACATACACTAAGTGGGGAAGGCTACATTTGTTTCTAGAGGTTTCTTGTTACCTCATTACACAACTCAGATGGTTTGCTTTTTAATGGTCTGCTTGTTGTGTTTCATTTAACCTATAAACATCCTTTAACTAGATTTTTCTCAGAGTTGTGTGTTTCTTTGTCAGGTCCTGCAGCATATTTGACAGTAATCACCCGGACCCCACAGGGCTGACAGCTGCTCTTCAAGCCACAGACTTGGCTGGAGTTCTACACATGCTGTACTGTATCCTCTTCCACGGCACCATCTCAGACCCCAGCTCTACCAGTCCCAAGGAGAGCTACACCCAGAACACCATCCAAGTAGCCATTCAGAGTTTGCGTTTCTTCAACAGTTTTGCAGTTCTTGATTTGCCTGCTTTTCAGGTACTAAACCTTGATTCAGGTTGTGTTAACCAACACAAAAGTTGCTATGGGTGTGTCCTTGCATGTGCATGTGGAGGCTAGAGGTGGGAGCTGGGTATCCTCCTTTCTCACTGGCTGTCTTATTTATTTATTTATTTATTTATTTATTCATTCATTCATTCATTCATTCATTCATTTTAGAAAGGGTCTCACTATGTAGTCCTGGGCTGGGACTCCTACATAGAACAGTTGGCCTCGAATTTACAGAATCTACCTGCCTTCAGAGAGATTAAAGATGTGTGCCATCATGCCTGGCTCTACCTTTTTTAGAGACAGGGTCTCTCACTGAACTTGGAGCTCACCATTTATGATAGACTTGCTGGCCAGCAAACCCCCAGGATCCGCCTGTCTCCCTGTACCTAGTACTAGAGTATAGACACTCATTGGCATGCCACGATTTTTACATGGGTGCTGGAAGTCTGAGCTTAGACTCTCATACCTGCACAACAAATATTCTACCCACTGAGCCATATCCCCAACCCCCCAAAGTTAATTTTTTTAGAAACCATTTTTAAGGATTACTTATTTTCATTTATATGTTTTCCTTGTGTGTGTGTCTATGTACCACATGTATGCCTAGTACCAGCAGAAGCCAGAAGAGGGCATTAGATCTCCTCTGGAACTAGAGTTATAGACAGTTCCTAGCCATCATGTGGGTGCTAGGAATTGAACCTGGGTTCTCTAGAAAAACAACTAGTGTTCCCAACTGCTGAGCCATCTTTCCAGTCTCCAAAAAGTTAATCTTTTAATGTATATATAATGGGAGGTTCTTCTCTGGGTTCTGAGATCCCAGAAGAGAATTATAAAGCATATGTACCCTTCATTAAGCTACTGATTTTGGTACCATGCTAAATGTTCCACATGTGCTTTCTCATTTATCCTCATAGATACTACGTAAAATGTTATTGTACCCATTTTACAGATGGAGAAACTGATAAATAATTTACCTAAATTCTATTTAGCTGAAATAAGATTAGTTACCATGACTCTCCACTCTTTAAATTTAGCCTATGCCATGCTGCCGTAACTTACAAAACTTCCATCCTGAATTCTTTAGATAAAGGTATTATCATCCTGTCAACTTTTAAATGTTAAGGAAACTAATGGCTTTTTATAGAATAAAACCAAAATTGATTATTTTGATTGATATAACTCTCTGGATGATTTAACTGATTTGTGTCCAAAGTAAAGGTCATTTATACATAACTGTACAAAGTGCTATAAATTTTTATAGCTAAAGAAAGAAAAATGGCTTTTGCTATAATACCATGCTGTCAGCTTAAAAACAGACTTTTTTCAAGTAGGAAATTTAATTTTCAAAAACACTGAACCTGTGTAACAGAGCAAGCCCCAAGGAATAGACTTTCCCTGTCCGTTTATTAACTGCCAAGTGATTTCATTAAAAAAGGAACAAACTTGGCAGGTGATGAACCCATAATCTAGATGAATTACTTGTTGAGAGGGGAAAGGGCTGAGAGATGCACACTGAAGACAGTGTGCTCTGCTGCCCTGAGCTGGAGAAACACTTCTGCTTTGTAACTGCTGGCTTGTCTTCAGTTCATTCATGTCCTCTAGGATTCTGTTAAGAAAAGTTAATGAGTTGTATCGTTGGAGCCTGTACTTTATAGTTACTTTATCCATCACAAGCACAGAAGACCCTCCTCTAGGATCAATGTGTGCTGCTTCCAAAGCAGCTGAAGCAGCCTTTGCTGTTAACTGCAGTCTTCAGGGATGTAGTAGTTTACAGCACACCCGCAATGAGAGAGTCTGCTCCAGACAATGTCAGGGATTGCTACTTCTGAATCAGAGGACTTGAGAATATAGAATCCAGTAGTAGCCCCATCAGTTAGATCAAAATAAAATGATTTCCTTGTTACCATAGATTATGAAAAAGTGTACACCTAATCCGGTTGTTTTTATGAATTTAGAAAAAAACACTTGAACTTAATGTAGTAAACAATAGCAATGTGATCAGTTTTATTATGCTCTCAGACTCTGTGAGTATATAATTATGTAGAGAATTCTGTAGCTCATGAGGGTGACTTGACTCTGCTCCTTGATGACAAGGCTTCAACCAAGAGAGTCACTATGCTAAAGGAGGAAAAGGGAGGAAGGGAGCAGACAGCGGTGGCGCACGCCTTTAATCCCAGCACTCAGGAGGCAGAGGCAGGCGGATCTCTGTGAGTTTGAGGCCAGCCTGGTCTACAGAGTGAGTTCCAAGACAGGATTCAAAGCTACACAGAGAAACCCTGTCTCAGGAAGGGAAAAAGAAAAAAAGAAAAAGGAGGATGAAAGGAAGGGTAAGCACATCTTATGAAGCTAGGAACTGAAATTCTCTAGAGAATCCTTTGCTCATGTTGGTGTTCGGGATACCTCAAAGGCTCGAGTACTAGCCAGCTGATAGTCCTATACACAGCTTATCTATATGATAGAGACTTCTCAAAAGATTATGATAGCAGAATCCTGAGGGGAATGTCCTAAGAGGAAATTTCTGGAAAGCAAGTGTTCCAAGAGAACCAGACAGCATGACTTTTCATGACCTATTTTGAGAGGTCATATAGCTGTATATCAAGCACACTATGCTTAGTCCTTAGAAACTGGGGCAAGAGGACTCCTACACTTTGAGGACAGCTTTACTGCATTACTAGGCCCTCTCTCAAAATCAGTGTTAAGGGGACTGAAAGATGCGCAGCAGTTCAGATCCCTGGCTGCTCCTGCAGAGGACTCTGGCTCAGCCCTCAGTACCCACTTGAAGCTGAAAAACATCTGCGAAGTCAGTTTCAGGTGATCATATGATCTCTTCTGGCTTCTGCAGGCACCAAGCATGTGTGTGGTATACATATATACATTGCAAGCACTCATGCATACACATAAATAATATATATTTTAAAGATAATAACAATGTTCTGTGCTTATAGAATGGGGAAAGGGAGGGAGGGAGGGAGGGAGGGAGGATGGGAGGGAGGATAAGAAGAGGAGGAAGAAGACATGAATTCAAGACCTTAGCAACATAGTGAGCAAAAGGCCAGCCCAGGCTACATGAGACCTTGTCTTAGAAAAACAACAACAATAGCAACAACATTTCTCTATATAAAATGTGTGTGTGTGTGTGTGTGTGTGTGTGTGTGTGTGTGTGTGTGTGTGTAGTGTGTACTACTGGTTGGATCACTCATAAACCTCCTAGACTGAAAGAGAGACATAGGTCTCACCTTTAGTAAGAGAATGGTGAAATATTTGAGAGCATTTATGAACCGCACCACTGTTTAGCAAGCTAGATGACTCATCTGTCCGCACAGACACCACTGATGGTCACATCACGCCTCCAGCTATCACAGGAATGAATGTAGAGTGCCAATGACTCTCAATGCTCATCAAGCTTCTGCGCCCAGAGTCAGACTGACCCTACTAAGCAATCCCACCACCATAGATTGTATGGCCTTGGACAAGCTATCTGAGTATATAAGATTCAGTACCCTCGTCTAAAGCAAATTAGAAACATCCACCTTACAAAAACAGAAGATTAAACAAGATTGCACAATGCTATTGTGCTAGCCAGCAAGTGCTAGGCCCAGACACATGAACTGACACCCTCTGGTCTCTGAGTCTGGGCCTTCCCTGGGCAGTCCACTTGCTAGGCATTTCTGTGGATGCTGTTCCCGAGCTCCTTACTGTGTGGCTTATAAAGATAAAGCGGTTACTCAGCCTCCTGGGAGACGTTGGATCAGAAAGTGCCGAATGTAGCGTTCATGCTTCTCTACATTGCTTCAGAGCCACGCATCTGTGTGCTTATTGTGTGTCATAACAACAAAAGGGCTGTCCATTAGAACATTTTCATCATATACCAATAAGGCTGTTAAAATACTTCCTCCCTCAGCAAAGAGCAGGAGTCCACTCTGAAATCATACTGGCACAGATGGCCTAGAGGGCAGTGATACTGTACATTGCATTTGCAGTGACAGTTTTAACAATTGAAGGTGGTCTCAAGAAACAAATCAATGTACTGACTTGGCAATTAATTCTGGCTAGAAAGGAAATATAGTTTCCTTGAAAAATTGGTTTGATTTTTATATTCAAACATACATGCCCTTTGACCTGCTCTTATCAGGGAAGGTTAAACAGAGGGCACTAGGTCACAGCATGCTGGACGCGACTAATTAAATAAGGGCTGAACTGAGAAAGTGTCAGGACTTGATTTAAAGGAGCAAAGCTCTCCTAAAGTGTCTTTGGGACTTGAAAACTATTTGTGGTGGGGCTGTCTTGGGGCAGTATGACTGTGACAGAAGGCACTCTTGCAGCCTGCAGTCATTGGGTCACAGCAGTGCACCTGAAGGGCTGTGTGTCACCCCATTTAGACAGTGGGCTTGCTGAAATTTCCAACCCACAGCCATCAAACCCAACAAGCCCTCAGATAAAGAGACGAGTTTTAAACCAGTGGCTTTTCCAGAGGCCAGCAGCAGTGCTCTGCTCCAGTGTGGGCTGCAGTGCGCTCTGCGGGCTTCGCCTCTCCCCTTTGCCCTCCTGTCGCTCTGTCTGCTTGACATGTTTATTAAATAGAAGCTTCAGGCTGCACAGGCAGACTCAGACTCTCCTCCCGAGTCACCCACCACTGACAGCCCATAGGCTGTCTGGAGAAAAGATCCCAGAAGCCTCATAGCTGAAGAGCTCCTAAGTTTGGGGAGAAGATTTTTTGTTTTGTTTTGGGTTTTCACATTCTTTTGGTAGCGTTTGTTTTAGAGCACTATTTATTTGAATAACAATTCTTATTTAGATTTATTTTCTATTTGAACATAAGTAAATAACTACAAATAGGTATTTATCTCTATATACAAAGGTGGGGAATATAGCCCAGTGGTCAGTGTCTTCTTAACATGTGCGAGGCCCTGGGTACAATCCCCAGAGCCTACAAGAACACTAAATGTTTTCGCTATGTACAAGAATATACTTCTTCCCTTCTGAAAAAGTGCTAGAAATTAGCTTACATGGTACATTCACAGATAAATTTTAGTGTTATACATGTCTGCATATTTTCTACAATAAGAATTCTTGACAAATGAGAGAATGTAAGTTATTAAGCATGTACTAAGTAACTGTTTTAGGTGGACAGTGTCTTGATCCTATTTTCTGTCCTTCAGGTTAAACATTACATTTATTTTGACCATTTACCAGATTAAGAACACCTGAGCACCCATAGTACTGTAGAAATATATCAGGTTCATGATATTTTTGTCTCATATTGCTTCATTTGGGCATTTTGTCTTATTGGTCTTTTACTTGTATATTTTGGATTCCTTTGGGGGGTGTTGTATGTGTTTCTCATTTGTTTTTGGTTTTGTTTAAAAAAAAACAAAGTGTAGAGGTGGGTCTGAAGATTCTGGGAAAGTTTGGAAAGGGAAAAACATTTTATTGTATGGAAAACTCCAATTAAAAATAATATAGAAACTTTAAAAATAAAATAAAAAGATAAAGTTCCTGTGTTCAAGCAAACTTCCTTACATTTGACACCTAGGCTGTTTGAAAGTTCAGAACGTCTATAACTTGTACCCTTAGTCCCTTTCTGCACTTTTCGAGGAACAGGAGCTCTGTTGTTAAATACATGCTATAAATGTTTAAAACAAGACAAGAACGAGATGTCATGCTCCTCTAGCTGCATAGCAGAGAGTGTGCAGAGCCTTGTCTTGCTATATGATGTGCAGCCCTGGCTCTTCCTGGGCTGGGAGTTCTAACTGCTCCTTGTCTGTCAGTCTATTGTAGGGGCAGAGGGCTTGTCCCTTGCATTCCGTCACATGGCTAGCTCCTTGCTGGGCCACTGCAACCAAGTCTCCTGTGAAAGCCTCCTTCATGAGGTCATCGTCTGTGTGGGCTACTTCACTGTCAACCACCCAGATAACCAGGTAAGAAGCTCTGGAAGTTACCTTTGATTACTCCCAGCAATGAGGGTGTGAGGTATTGGAGTGATAAAAGGCAGGCTGGCCTGCTGGAACCCATCTGTCCTGTGTAAAGGCCCTTAACCAGGCTCCCAGGCTATGTTGATGGCATTATCTCTCTGAAGATATTTGATCTGCACCAGATAGCCCAAGGGCCTCCTCTGAGAGCTATAAAGGTAAAATCTTTTCTACAGAAGCTTCCATTCCCTCCTATACAGTCAGCTTCCACTCCCACACTGCATGAACTCTGATGCCCTCACTGTGAGAAGGAAGAGTCTGCATCTCTTGGTTCAGGTCACTTAGTAAAACATATAAAGCTGCCCTTGGCCTTCCTCTGCCTGGGTGTTCAGAGGTTTCCAGATGTTTGGGGCAGAACCTTAGAGTGCAAGATTCTGACTTCTCCTGCTTGACTGGCAGGTATAGTTTTGTTCCTGGCTACTTTATTTGTTTCTGAGTAAAGGTTCTTCTATGAATGCATTCTCCTGCTTTATAAATGTGGAATTTTGTTTGTTATGAATTGGAAGATGATAATAAATCACCTTCTCCTTCCCACTTTATTTTTAAATAAATTATGGCACAGCTAACATATCAAACTATTTCTTAACCACCTAATTTATATAGTTTTATCTAGACAGAAATATGATTATATAGATTATAACTGAGAAAAAGATCCTAACAGCCTACTAGCTTTTACTCTAAACTTACTGGTTTTTATTTTAATCAAATCTCAAATAAATGTGCCATGAGATATACCAGCCTAGAACACACTAGAGGAAGGTGAGAGAAGAGATGGGTGTACTGTCAGAGCCACATACAAGACAAGAAGTTGTGCACTGAGAGCTGCCACTTCATGTCCAGTGAGGAGGAAAGGACAGAGAGAACAGGCCAGGCTCAGAAGGCCACAGCCACAGCCTTGTAGGTTCACAGGAGCATTTGGCTCTTAGTAAGCGTGGAGACAAAGTGGACCTTTGGTGCATTCTCTGTAAGAATGGCAAGAAATGGACAGTCCATTTTAGAAAAACATTCTTGTGGTTAAAATATTGAAGATCTGGGAATAGTAATATATACAAAATTAAAAAAAAATTCCTTTGCCGAGAGCCTGTTGCCAGAAGGCAATTATTGTCACATCCCCACATAGAAATACCCAGGAAGCTCGTTCCCTTGCAAACAGCCAGGGTTTTATCCTTTCTCAGGGTCTGGCCCATTAGGTTGACAAAACTTTTAAAAACTACTGAGGAAAAGATAAGTGAGGGGACTGTTCTGTGTGGATTTCTTCCCTTTGTGTGTGTCAGTCTACTAAATGATTTTTATATCACTTTAACATTTCGTCTAGTGTTTATGACCACAAAACAGTCCTTATTTGTTATGAAAAAGACAAAGAAAATATAGAGAGTAAAATGGAATCCCTGGTGTTTCTGACTCCAGCACCTGAGATGTCACCAACAGGCTTCATTGCACGTGTGCTCATGTACTGTTTCCTGTATACTTCATATTATACCAGAATATCATTCTTAATGGCTTTACCTTGTGTGACACTCATAGTTTACCTAACAATTTCCTGTTTTACACATAAGTGGTTTGTGCTGTACATCATGACACTCTGCTGCACTTGTAAAGAGCTAGTTTGTGAGTGTGCTGTTTGACCATGTGCAGTGCCACGTCAAAAGTTTCATTCTTTCAGCACATTTCATGCTGCTGCGCTTTGAAACTTTTTGTACAAACCATCTCCATTATGATAAGTTTATGGAATGCGGAGTTCTGTGCGTTTCTGAGTTTTCTACAGATGCTACATCACGCAGTAGTTCTCTCCTTTTAGATAAGCACACACTTTGGTATTTCTGGTCTCACCAGAGAGATAAGGAAAAAGGCAGCTGAAGTGGATAGAGAGCATTAAGGTAGGAGTGGAAGAGAAGGGAGACTTAGGAGGGGAAGATGGTAGAGGAGCAGGCGGCTTCGGCAGTAGTCATTGCCCCAGCAGGCTACTTCTTCTAGAAGAAAAAAAGATGCAGTAAGATTTGGAGGTCACTGTTGAGAGATGAGCTCACTCAGAGGATGAAATTAGGAAAGTGAGAGAAACCAGACCTTGTGCTCCGGCACCTTGTGCTCTGGCATCTTGTCTCCCACGAGGGCAAGGGACTGAACTGACCCTTTGCTTCTGCTCTGGAGGAGAGCCAGTGAAGTCAGGTCTGCCTGAGACAGTTGCTGAAATGCAGCTGTTTACGAGGAGAAAACAATGTGTTAAAATACAAAACACTGGAAACTGATAGCAAAGGTAGTAATTGTAAAAAGCAAAAATTTGTAGCAAAGCAGTTTGTAAACATCACCCCTGACCTGTAGACCTTGGTTCTGTTATACCCATGTGTTGTCTGTCACCTCTTCAGCCCTACAGTGCTGTCATCGTCCACAGTTAAGTCCTACTTCAAGTAGGTGGGTAGAGGGTGGGATCTAAGAGGTACATTAAAGCCTCCTGAAACAAAGAACAGTGCTAGGAGACTTAAAAAAGTAAGGTGTGGCTGGGCATGGTGGTACACACCTGTAATCCCAGTACTCAGGAGGCAGAGGCAGACAGATCTCTGTGAGTTCAAGAGCACCCTGGCCTGGTCTATGATGTGAGTTACAGGACTGCCAGGACTGTTACACAGAGAAAGCCTATCTCAAAAAAAAAAAAAGGGAAGGAAAGGAGGGAG
>NC_022012.1:49697728-49738862 GCF_000317375.1 Microtus ochrogaster | reverse complement strand
AAGAGGGAGGGAGGGAGGGAGGGAGGAAGGAAGGAAGGAAGGAAGGAAGGAAGGAAGGAAGGAAGGAAGGAAGGAAGGAAGGAAAGGGAAAGAAGCCAGGCCCATCCACTGGTGGTCAGTGATGTGTGTCTTGAGCAATGCAAGATGGAAGTGTACTACAAACTCTCATTCTTCCCTCCAAATGCAAATACCAATATGGGCTGTCTGGGCATATGTGTGTGTCTCATTGCAGGAGACCCATAAGGATCCTAGGAAGATATAAATAAACCCAGACCACAGTTTAGCAAGTAGAGGGCCTGGGTTTTAGCTCAGCTCTGCTTCTACCTATCTTAGATGAATCTTTTATCTTTAGATTTATGGATCTGTAACTGTTGAAAAGTAGAGTGGTTCTGGAGAGCAGTGACATTTACATTTGTGTGTGTGTGTGTGTGTACGTTTGTATTGCCACTGAGCACACGCGCATATGTAATGCCGCTGAATTGTAGGACTAAAATGTTCCAACTACTAAATTGTATGTTATGTCTATTTCACATGGTAAACAAAAAAGAAAAAGAAGAGAATGAGAAAGGTTGTAGTAAAATGCTCTTGCCTGAAAATACCTTGAGCCTATAGCATTAAAAGTCTGAGACTAAGCTGGTCAGTAGTGGTGTATGCCTTTAATCCAAGCAGAGTTCAAGGTCTGGTCTACAGAGTGAGTTCTAGGACAGGTTCCAAAGCTACACAGAGAAACCCTGTCTCAAAAAAAGGAAAAAAAGTCTGAGACTAAAACCGTAGAAGACCAGCATTCTGGTTTCGGGAGGACTCTCCACCTTTTGTGGTTTTTAGATCCTCCTTACTCTCCTCCAGGCCCTGTCAACACCAGACAGCCTAATTAATAAACTGCCTGCCCCCTAGTTTTCCCAACTGAGGAGAATGAGAACCATTGGCAGACACAGCAGACTTCTCATGGGTAACTTATTAGGGTTTGCTCTGCCATGCCATCACCAGCCACCAGTCTTATCTGCTGGGTCCCCCAGCCCAAGTGGGGATCTCTGTGCCATGCTCTATGGGCTAGTCTACATAAGGAGGACTGCGTAAGGCAGACAGCCACAAACCTGCATCCAGTGAAGTGGGGAAGTTTTCTACAGATAAAAAGATATTTGCTTTCCTTTAAAATGGAACTTTTTTTGGCAGAGGGGGGTTCGAGACAGGGTTTCTCTGTGCAGCTTTGGAGTCTGTCCTGGAACCCACTCTGTAGACCAGACTAGCCTCAGACTCACAGAGATCCACCTGCCTCTATCCCTTGAGTGCTGGGATTAAAGACGTGCACCACCACCACCTTGCTAAAATGGAACTTTTTGATTGCCTTTCTATCCACCACAAACCCTGCAATTTGCTAAGTGAACATTTGCTCAGGAGGTGTGGTAAGAGCAGTTATAAGCTCTTACCCCCATGTCCATTTTTGTGGAGCTTTTATCCTAAAGGTCATCTGGGTAGCCTTACCTCACAGGCAGCAGCAGCCCAGCCGTACCTGTTCCCAGCAACCCCTGTTCTCAGCCTTGCACAAGCTTCTCTAAATCAAGGGATTGATTATATGGAGAAAAGATAACCCTCAGCTCAGGTAGGTAGGTGTCATGTTAATCTGCAGGCATGTTTTTCAAGAGAGGATTCTTCCTTTCCTACTGGGGAAGCAGCATCTTTAGCTAAAAGGTAGGAGTGGGTCCTGAATCTTGCTGCAGCCTAAATCTGTTTAATTAGGTAACTGCTTTGCATAAAAGATTGTCTTTTTTTTTATTTGCCACCACTTAGTCAATTAACTAGAAGGGCTGAGCCCCATGATACCACAAATCAGGAGAGCAAGCCAGATAATAAAAGTAATGCCCTGTGTGTGATTGAACCATCATCTGTTTCCTATAGGTTTGCAGTGTCTAGTTAAAATGATGTTTTAATCAAAAGCTTCCCTGTAATTTATAGCATTTTCATGACTTTCTAAATTCTTTTCCATTTAATTATTATAATGAACATAATTAATATGTGCTGTCAGCACTTCGCTTTATTTACATTGTATTGGATAATTAAATTTGGTCTGATAATTAAATTAACTCAAATGAAAGATTGTATGACTGCCTGAATATTACTATCCTGGGAATAAGCACCTTTGCATATTCATTTAGATTAGTGTCTGCCTTTCTCATTTGGAAAGGCCTGATAGCTTCCAGGTATCACAGCCACAGTCTTAGGATAATTGAAAGGAAGATAGCTTTGGCCCACCCACCCGCCCAGCCTCTCTGCAGTACCAGGAAGTAGATAGATCAGAGCTTTAATACTTTCTCAACTCACGATACCTTTTTGTCCAAGAAATTGTTCCATGACCCTGAGTGCATAGGTTTATAAAATAGGTATAGAAATACAATATTTACTGATAATAAGTTATAAGGAAATTTATTTAAAACCATCCTTGGTATACATGTAAGCATACTATTCACTAGAAACTAGAGCAGATGTGCATACTAATTAGATTGTTTTTACATAAATAATTAAATATTGGCTGAATATTTGATACGGTAGATCATAAAGCATCTTCAGTGGTTTTCAGAGTTGATTGCTATTTATAATCATCAATATTAAGACCATCACACACACACACACATACACACACACACACACAAACACGCATATATAATGCAAAATGGCAAAAGTCCATTTAGCAGGAAGGGTAGCCTTTCACAGGGAAGAGCATACAAACTGTTCAGTACTGAAAGGTCAACCCTGAAAACGTATATACAAGTAACATTACTCATCAGGTTGTATTTAGGAATATATGCAAATACATATGTGCATGCAATGACAATTAGTGAAAAAAAAGAAGCCATGAATTTGAAGGAAAGCAGGAGGGGCTATATAGAAGGCTTTGAAGGGAGGAAAGAAGAGGGAGAAATGTAATTATATATAATCTCAAAATTAAATTTCTTAAAGTATTTTCAGGGCCCTTGAAATTATTGGAAATTCTGTCCTAACCTGAATAGAAATTAATTTCATAGTTTTTATGAAACTCAAGTCAGCAACTCCAACAGCAATTTTTGAAGTCAAATATTATAGCACAATACAACTCAAAGATATTCTAATTACTTACATAACAGTAGGAAAATATTAGAAGTCTTTGTTTTCTGTAAGTAAACCATTATTTCTCTGTAAGAGCAGAAAACATTGGTTGTATTGTAAAAAACACTTTATTTCATATCCAATATAATAGCTTGAATCTGAGCCAAGGTGTTTCAGATATGTTTCTTGTTGCTGGGGGTATAAAGACCTGTGTAGTAAAATGTGCACGTGTTGTATGTTCAGAATCAAGGTGGTCGTGAAAGTGTATGATACATGCTGCCAGAATCACCTTGGAATAATTACATTTGATTTCCATTAATCTTTAATCACTGCATGTTGAAAACCTTTTCCTGTTGCCACATTTTTCACAGTCACTTTAGTAGTTTATGTGACCTCATAATAAGGTTACGACCCACAGTTCAGCAAGCTGGGGTATAGATCATGTATTCATCTGCCCTGCACTTTTGTGAAGCACCTGGAGGCTTCTAGGAAGACCAGAACAGGCAGGGGGACCATGCAACTGTCATGTCTGTCTTCCAGATCATTTGATGACCTAAGCTTTTTGTTTGTTCTTGTTTTTGTTTGTTTTTTGTTTGTTTGTTTGGTTATTTGTTTGGTTGGTTGGTTGTTTGGTTGGATGGTTGGTTTAGTTTGATTTGTTTTTTTTTTAAATTTATTTATTTATTATGTGTACAGCATTCCTTCCATGTGTGCCTGCAAGCCAGAAGAGGGCGCCAGGTCTCATTATAGATGGCTGTGAGCCACCATGTGGTTGCTGGGAATTGAACTCAGGACCTCTGGAAGAGCAGTCAGTGCTCTTAACCACTGAGCCATCTCTCCAGCCCTGGTTTGTTTTTTTGAGACAGGGTTTCTCTGTGTAGCCCTGGCTATCCTAGAACTCACTCTATAGACTAGGCTAGCCCCAAACTCAGAGAGATCTGCCAGACTCTGCCTCCTAAGTGCTGGGATTAATGCTATGTGCCACCACCATGCAGCTTGTTTCTTGGTTTTTGAGACAGGATCTCACTCTGTATCTCTGGTTGTCCAGGACGTAGATTAAATCAGGCTGATTTCCAACTCACAGAGAGATCCTCTTACCTTTGTTTCTTGTATGGTGGGATTAAATGTGTGCATCACCATGCGTGGAGATTTTTTATGATAATTTCTGAAAGGAATCTGTTGCGCTTGTATCAGGCATTTTCCTGTACACATAAGTAATGTCTTCATCTTATTCCATCTGCAGTTAAGGTTGTGGCATGTTGCTTAGCAGGTGCTTTGCCACTGAGCTGCAGCCTCAGCCTTTTCTTTGTGGTGTTATATTTATTTTTTAGTGTGTGTGTGTGTGTGTGTGTGTGTGTGTGTGTGTGTGTGTAAATCAGAGAACTCTTTGTAGAAGTCAGTTCTCTCTTTTCACCATTCAAGTTCTGAGAACTCAAGCTTGGCAGCAAGCACTTTTACTAGCTGAGCCATCTCACTGCCCTTTGTGGAATTTTGTTTCATTTTATTTGTATTTTATTTGTTTGCAGTGGTAGGGCTCAAACCAGAGCCTCATACATGGTAGGCAAGAGCCTTTCTACTGAGCTATATCCCTAGCTTCAGTGTGTTTTGAGAATGCCAGTTAAGGTAGAAATAGAGTACTTGCCTAGCAGTTTCCAGAACCACTGTCCAGCCTCTGGAACACTCAGAGCTAGCCTAAGTCCCAGGCAAACATCCTTATCTTACTCTTTGTCTTCCTCAAAGGCAGATGATCAATCCTGGGTAACGCCTACTTGGTACACTGCACTGGCCTCATCTGGTCCATGGAGGGCTGGCTGAGAGTGTCCTCCACTCAAGGCCTTCCTGTTCCCCCGGTGTCAGCACCTCATTCTTCACCTGCCACATGAGCATTCGCCTTCCTGCATGTTCTTCCCTATGATGGCTACATTCTTTTCATGAGATGGGAAAACTCAGGAATTTCAGTAATGGGACCATTTTGGAGCCAGGTTATTCTCAATATTATAGCACCAGAAAAAAACATGGTACTTGAGGGCCACTTGAGAGACTTGAGGTAGATCATTAAAAATAATATCTGTGCTGGGCAGTGGTGATGCACACCTTTAATCCCAGCACTCGGGAGGCAGAGGCAGGCAGATCTCTGTGAGTTTGAGGTCAGTCTGGTCTACAGAGTGAGTTCCAGGACAGGCCCCAAAGCTACAGAGAAACCCTGTCTACAAACAAACAAACAAACAAAAGTTTGTTGTTGTTGTTTAAAAGTAATATTTACCTAAACATAGTGATGTGCCTGTGTTAGAATGAAGAAGTTTGCCAGCCACCAATTCTGGTGATTTATAGGAAAAGTCACCCCCTTCACAGGATCCAAACAAAAAAGACCTTTCACTTGCCTCGTCATTTGTGAGTTTTCCCCACACAATTTTAGTGCAGTGCAATATGTCACTAGGCATTTTTTTTTCTCCACAAACCACTTGAGAGATCCTAAGAAATTTCTGGCCTGATAGTGGCTGCCTTGCCAAGGAACAAGGCAGAGCAGATAGCAGGCAGTGCAGGAATCTGCATGCAGCCTCAAGCCTGAGTACTCAGAGCAAGACCTTAAGACTGTCACACTTCGTTGTGTAGGGACCATTACTGGGATTGCCTCCTGATATGTGACACGGCCGCTCCAGGTGCTTCTGCTGTGGCTGACACAGTCTCAGAAAAGGAGGCTCTAAATGGCTTTGGATGACTCTGCAACTGAAATTTTGAACTTAATCATGCAAAAAGCTAAATACCATGGTGATTCTAAGCATAGGCTGGCTTTGACACCCTAGCACTGTGACCCTGCACAAGTTATTAAGCCTCTGCTTTCTTACTTCCGTGGATTGGTTTAGCCATAGGAATGACATAAGATTAATGATTTACATGTCTGTTTTAAGACTTGTCCCTGCTTCAGAGCATCCGAAGATGGACAAAGGATTGCCCAGCCCAGATACATGTTGTTCATAGAGTTCACAGGCCTCAGGTATCTTTGGTCCACTTGAAGAAGTCTGTTGGGTGTCATATGTGCACAAAACATGAGAGTTCAAGACTCTCATCAGTTTAACTCAGGTAAATCACAGTTTTCTGAATCTGTGTCTTTGTTCATTGAGGAACGTTTTTAAATAAAATACCCAGAGATCGACTGTAAAAGTATAGTCTTCACTTGAGGTCTCCTGAAATAAGGAAACTATATCAACATTATCCCAGAAAGATCCATAATTGTTATACTGGGATCCTTCTATATATATATGTGGCCCTGGGCAAGTCACTGCCCATCTCCAGACTTCAGTTTCCTGTCTATAAAAATAATTAAGTAGGCCAGCAAGATAGCTCTGCTGGTAAAAAGCTCTTGCTTCTTCCAGCTATAACAGATGAATTTATACTTCTAAGATGTAAAAGCTGTCACCAGCCCAACATTGAGATAAATTTAATCATTTTCTTTTCTTTTCTTTTTTTTTTTTTGTGTGTGTGTAAGTATACACACATTCATGTGGGTACCTGAGAAAACCAGAAGTGGGAATGGGGTCTCTTGGCTGGAGTTACAGGTGGTTGTGAGCTACCTGACATGGGTGCTGGGAAGCAAACTCAAGTCCTCTGAAAAAGCAGTAAGTGCTCTTAACCCCCAAACATCTCTCTAGCCCTGTTCGTTTTTAAGGATAGTGACACAAATACTCCAGTTACACTGGCTTTCTGGCTGTTCTTCAAGCATGCCTCACCCTTCTCTCTACTAGGGCCTTCATCCCTGCTGCTTTCTGCCTAGAACCATCCTCAGAGGTCAGCATGATTTCGGGTACTCACTTCCAAACAGTTGGTTCTTCCCTGTCCTGTTATCAGAGTACCTGCCAAGGTTCTAATTCTTGGACCAGGCATGCAGTCACTGTTTTCAATTCCTGTGATTTATTTTCCTTGACAGTCATTTATTTCCCTGATAATTCGTTTGCTTTATCTGCTTGATTTTGTCGTTTTACCCTGATAAAATGTTAAATACCTTAAGAACAAATTCCTCATTAATGGTACATATGGCAGTGCCAGGCACATAGGATAACTATGTCTTGAACAGATATTGGATGGTGAGATGATAAGGTCAAATTGGTCCATCTTTTGAAAGATCCATCACTTCTACTTACTGACAAACTATCTTCTAAGCTTTCAGTTAAGACTTACTTTAGCTATTTCTTTATCATTATAATTTATCTTTCTAAAAAAAATGTCCTACCTATAACTGCTGACTTTGCGACCCAAAGGAAACAGCTTTGTTCAGGGTGTGGCCAGTTGTGTGTTTGAAAAAGCAGCAGTGTGAAGGGAGCTCTAAAGGCCAATAGTCTCATCTCAGCCCCTCCTCCCACAGAGAGTGCTTGGCCTATGACAGGCTATCTGAATGTTGACATCACTGCTATGACAGAGACAATGGCCCTAATTCATGAGGCTGTTGTAAAAATTATATACCACCTTGTTAGCCAGGTTACAGTTTGGTTGTGTCATGCTGTGGAGTAGAAATCTTTGAGGTGGGTCTTCTCTCCCGAGGTTGGTGGCAGTATCACAAATCTCTGACTTTCTGTGAGTCGGTTTAGAAGGAAGCTCTTTGATGGGTGCATAGGCATCAAAGAACTTAGGCAGCCTTAACTCCATGCCCTTATTGGCTGACAGCCTGCATGACCTTGCTCTTTGTCTGGCCATGTTCATTCCCTCCAGTTTTCTCAGCAGACATTACACATTGTTGGCGCTTTTCATCGCCTGAATCTCTACTACATCCTCAGCTCCACTCTTAAAGCTTCATGTATCATTCGTTCAAGGCTTCTCCTGAGATTCTGGCCTTACTACACATTTCTTGGTCTCCCGGGCTTTCCTTTGAAATCTTGATGGAAGCCTCTCTGACCCCACAACTCCAGTTTACCTTTAAAACCAGCATCTCTTGAGGTATGATAAAGTCTGCCACTGGGCCAAACAGTAGTGACCCCTCCCCTAGCCTTGACCTGTGTCTACAGTGGACTCAAATCCCTGGGGTGGAGTGGGGGACTGGATGTGGACGCGTATGTCCTGAGATGACCTTGGAGTGTGCAGGATTACAGAGCTCTCTCCTTAGAGCAAGGGCTTTCAAATGAGTTTACCCTTTTATATTCCTGTCCTTGAAAGGGTAGGGTCCTCCTTATTCCTGAAGTATCTTCAAGACATCTTTACTTTGCCCTAGTGCCGAGTATTTAGTCTATGTTTAATGATATGAATTTCCTTAATACCCATGCCTTCCTTGCTAGCAACTTTAACTGTGTTCCTTTTCTTGCCAGTCCACAAGCTTTTCAGAACTTTCCCCACTTTCATTTGCTCCCAATTCTCACTATAAACTTGGCTAAAAGCAGGCAATGCTACCCACACCACAACCTAAATGCTGGACTGCCTCAGATTTCCTCCACGAGACTAATTAGTCCATCGCTTTAAACTCCTCATCCCACAGTCTCAGAGCTTGGATAAAATGTAGGTAAGTCTTTACCAGAATGTAACACACATGAGTTCTAGCCCAGCTCCCAGCAGAGTACTTGACTCTCATCTGCAACTTCCATGAACACAGTCTGTAATCTCCACATTCCTGTCAACATTCTCAGCTCTTGGCAGAATTGCCCGTTAAGCCCTGCTTGCAGTATTCTATGGCTTCTGAAGCCTGTGTCTCCAAATTCCCTTCATAAACTAGTTCCAAAGGTTCATGAATCCAATGGTCAGGTCATTGGCAACAACCCCGCCTTTTGATCCTGATTTTCTGTTGTTGACAATGTGACAAAATACCTCAAAAACAACTTCAGAGAGGACAGGTTTGTGGTATGAGTCTAGAGGACAGTTAGGAGAAGTAGGCATGCTTACTTTATGAAGGCAAGAAGCAGAGATTGTTCCTCTGCTCATGGTCTTGTTCTTACTCCCATTTTGTTCTCTCGTCTGGGCCCAGCCTCTGGGATGGTGCTGCTCACGTCCAGGGCATGCCCTCCCAACCCTGAGGTAGGCATCTGTGGGAACACCCACACAGACACACAGAAATGCTTTACTAATATCCTCAGCAGCTCTCAATTGAATCAGGTTGACAGGTAAACCATCACAGCCTTATAATCTGCTGTTTATTTGCTCCCTCATAGTACCTGGTGTGCTGGAATCCTCATGAGGTTCCTGCTTTAAGGAATTAATAAGCCTGCTCTTAAAGCCTGATGAAAGGAAGATGGGCTTTGAAACCAGGCAGAGTAAATATATTAACAGTTTATTAACTATATATAGTTCCATTCTATAGTCTGAGATCCTAGGCAAGCCACTTGCCTTCCCAGTACCTATCCTTATCTGTGATACGTAGATCCTATTATTAGCATGTCATGTGATTGGCATACACAGTGAATTAATGATTAGAACATTCCACTGCCTAACCTGTAATATTGTTAAAACTATTGTTGTTTCCCTCCAGATTCCCTACTCCTAAAGAGAAAAGCCCCTGTGTCCACTCAAGTCAGCTCTGACACTTTCTACCATCTTAAGTAGGTTATCTCTGCTGTCAGATATTTTCTCCCATCTGCTGAGAAGATGGAGAAATCTCTGTCTCCTGCCTCCAAGGTTCCTCCTTGGACCCAAAGCACAGGGTTGTCTTCCCATAGCTGGGCCTCTGGGCTGTCATTTCACACCCTGCTCTGACCCAGCCACCAGGGAGTCCTAGGCCAGTCAGTCTGGCATGGCTGGTTCAGCTGGACCTGCCTGACAACTCAGCAGTGTGTGCTTGTCTGGAAGGCAGTGAAGGTAGGTACAGAAGCGGGAGGCACGAAGAGCTCACGCCCAAACACATCTCCTCTCTGTGTCGCCAACTGAAAAGCACGAAGATTACTGCGAGGTGCATTGAGATTGTGTTAGGAAGAGAAACTAGAAAACGGCTCACATGAATCAATGTGAACATTTAATGGGCTTTAATTGGAACCTTATCCTACTATTCTTAGAGCAGAGAGATGAAAGCAGAAGAAATCTGAGAGACCATTTATTTTACTTGAGAAAGCAGTAAACTGAAACTACAAAAAGATTTGACTACTATTATATTTTTATGATTAAATAAAATTGTCATAGACTAGTGCTGGTGAGCCCATAAATGCTCCATGGAATGCACCCATAGTCTCTGGCAGCTGTTAGGTTATGGCCAGAAAAACCTATCAGCCTGTGCTCTGCATTTGTTAACCCTGCCATTCTCACCACACAGCAGCTTATGGGAAGGAACACTCACCCAGTTCTGCTGGCAAGGACCACTGGAGTATCTGTGTTTGAAGGCACTAGTAAATTCTGGCTTCCACTTACTCTCGTTCCCATTCCCTACATCCTGCCATTTGTAAAGAACAGAATCAATCTCACTTCTGTCTGTCTGTCTCTCTCTCTTTCTCTCTCTCTCTCTGTGTATGTATGTGCGTATCTCTGTATCTCTGCCTGTCTATATGTATGAAAGTATATATGTATGTTCTTTATTTTTTTAGAGACTGGATTTTAATTATCAGACCCTAGGCTTTGAAGTTTGAATTGGAATATTTCATGTAATATTTTCTTTTTAAGAAAAAAATATGTATTTTACACTTAACCATTTTTACCATTATTTACATGTAGTATCTGTAGGTATAAGCAACATAGGGCATGTTCATGTGCCCATGCTCATAACACAGGACAGGGTGATGTCTGGGAACTTTGAAACTTTGAGAACTTCAGAGACTATCCAGCCAACTGCCCTAGTAGCCAGAGAGAAAAGGACTTGCTTCCTGCCTTAGAGCTGGTCCCCGCCCCCCATGCCTTATCTTGAGCTTTTGGCAAACATTCTTCCCTCATATTACTGCATCCCAGTGGCAAGTGGGATGTGGATACATAAGCACATAGAAAACCCAAATTAGTCCCTAAGAATGATGGTGACTATGATGAGTCTGCTAGTGCTCTCTGAAGAAGGCCTCCCTCCTCTGATGGGAGCCAAAGTGGAGGCAGAGCTTTGTGTGATCCCTGAGGAATTGTAGAACCTGTAGTGTTGGGCAGTGTGTGAGCTGGTCTAGTACAAGCTTCTGCTGCAGGATGTGTTTGAAAGGAATTTAGAATGTGCTTCTTTTAAGCTATAGTTCTTTTCCTCACAGAAGATTTAAGAAAAAATCAAATCAAAAAGAGTCTCTATCAGGCAACAAAAGGCTAGAGGGCAGTTTATTCTTGAGGAGATGCCAGTATTTTGAATTTTTGGCCCTGTAGATATTTATCAATTATTCCTTCCCATTTTTCAGCTTTTACTAAATGTCCACCGTGGTTTAAACCATGCACTGAGAGACACAGGAATGCCTACAGTCCAGACTGTCTTTTGGGGAGTCTACAGAGCAGACACAGGAATGCCTACAGTCCAGACTGTCTTTTGGGGAGTCCACAGAGCAGACACATGGCATTAGTGTTGAGCCTGTGCTTCCTTCAGCAGACATTGCAAGATTGACACCCAGGATAGTGGGACACAAAACAGAGCAAGTCCTTGCCTTCATGTTGCTAATGTTCTGAAGAGTGAGGTTCAAACAGAAAATGAACAACTCACATCTATAATAGAGATATTTCACAACTGAAGCAATGCTTGTGCTGATACATAAGATAAAAACAGAAGTCACTGGGTTACAAGGTGGGAACATGCATATGAAAACATACAAGCAAAGGTTCTGAGGTATGAAAGAGCCTGGCAGGTAAGGAGCTGCGGGCTGTTCATTATGACTGGAGCGTAGCATGTGAGCAAAGCTAAAACTAAGGCTGAGATGTGGCAGAGCCTAGGTCATGAGGAGCATGTGGAGACAGGACGTGGAGACTGTCTTCTGGGACATGAGGGGTCTCTGGTGCCGTTCGCATGGGGCTGACCTCGGTAGTTGTCAGCCCTCCACAGTGGATGCCCAGCACCCAGACCTAGTACCAATAGTCCTGAGTCACTATTCTCCCCTCAGAAGCAGAGTGAGAGGCCCTGCCCAGGGGTGCTCTCCCTTTCCTCTGCTAGTGACTCTAGCAGATATCTGACCTCCCTCAAGAAAGTAGTTAGGGGCCTTCTCAGTTTCCCCATAGGAATAGAAAGAGGCCCTCCCTACATGATGAGGCCCGTCTCTGGAGTCCACCCAGTTTGCAGTATATAAGTCAGACCAAGTCCCCAACTACTATACATTTTGTTTCTCTTGACCCTGGCTTCCTCTCTATTTTTTCCCCTCTGTCTTCCTCCTTCCTGGATTTTCTACTGCTGCTACACAGCACTGAATCCAAGACCACCACTCAGAAGTCTACTGCTCAGAGGCTACTACCTCTTATATAGTCTACAAGAATTCTAGCCGGGCGGTGGTGGCGCACGCCTTTAATCCCAGCACTCGGGAGGCAGAGGCAGGCGGATCTCTGTGAGTTCGAGGCCAGCCTGGTCTACCAAGGGAGTTCCAGGACAGGCTCCAAAGCTACAGAGAAACCCTGTCTCGAAAAACAAACAAACAAACAAAAAAAAAAAGAATTCTGCAGTTAACCCCAGCCTAGAAATACCTATGAAAGAGCCAAGTTTGGAAAGGGAGAAAATGGTTGCAGGACTAGACAAAGAAACATTTGGGTTTCCTTGCCTCCATCGTAATTTGATAAGCTTTGATATGTGGATGGAACCTTCTCATTTTTCTGCTGGGATGTTAATAAAATAAAGCCACCTCTCCCACCTGCCCCATACAGCATTGGATTAAAGAAATGAGGAGAGGGGTGTTTTGGGCATGCCATCTTCTTTAAAATAATGGAGAAGTTTCTGGCCTCAAGGACATTCTTGTCCTATTGCTCCTGTCATGAACCTTGATTGCAGGTATGACAAGCTGGCAAGGACACTAACTGATGAACCTGGCCACTATAGCTGCTGCCTCTGCTCCAGCATTGCGTAGGCCCAGGTCTGCAGAGAGGAATGCAACACTGTTTTGCTTCTTCTCTGCTAGAATAACAATGATTTACAGACTCTCTTAGCTGTCTGTTTTAATGAATTTAGATGTCTAGACACCTATTTTGCCCCTGTGTTAAGGACATCTTGTCTCTTACGACAAGAAAAGGAAAAAGACAAATTGGGAATTCGTAGGCACAAGGAATTTGCCCTGGTGGGATTTAACTATTTGCACTCATTCCCCTATGCTCCATTTACACCACCACACTGACGGACAGAACTGCTCTTCCCTTCAGTCTGACAGACAGCTTTCAATGCATATTGAACAAAGCTGCTCCCTTACATACATATGCACACGCATGTGCACACACCTATCTGACTCCCTACACCACTGTGCCAAGATGCCAAACAGCTCCGTCATCTCCCCTTACAGATCCAAAGACAGAATTAACTGAGGGCCTTGAAAGCTTTCTGGTGAGCAGCCCCTGGGCTCTGATGTGATAGATACAAGCTCCTGAAATAACTTAGAAACAAAAGCTAATTTATAGCTTGGTTTTAGAAGCCAAATTCATTCATTCTTTTTGGGGGAAAGCTATCATTTACCAGGCACTACGCTAGGCACAATGACGTGTAGCAGTGGCACTGTCCTCAGCACAGTCTGGGGCATTTGCCGATTAGGATTCACTTCAGTCTGTCGTAGTCTTTCTCATCCTCAGTCTATTTTTTCCTTTATTTTATTTTTATGTGTACGAGTATTTTGCTTGTGTGTATGTCTGTGCACCACATGCATGCAGTGCCCAAGGAAGCCAGCAAAGAGTGTCTTATCTCCTTTGACTAGAGTTATAGATGGCTGTGGGATGTCATATGAGCCCTGGGACCTGAACCTGGGCCGTCGACAAAAGCACCCAGTGCTCTTAGCTACTGAGCCGTCTCTCCAGCCATGCTAATTTTCTCTTAAAGTCAGTGATAGATGTGAGGCTGGTAATATTTGGTGGCAGTAAATATTTAGAAACTTGCTCTAAGTCCTTCTTAGGGGGGAAATATTGTCCATAAATAAAACAAAATAGAGAGATTTCTGTGATTACTCCTAAATAAGTAGGGAGTTCAGAATCCCTCTTGGAAATAGATAAATCAGAATTTAATGGGTTTCTGTTCAGTTTCTGGTTTTTTGTTTTTGTGGGTGAATTCCCTAGAGCTGTGGATTTTTCTCTAGTGCTTATAGATTGTAATCCACATGTATAGAAGGAGTAGAGAAGCTACCATATGAGCCTTCTGCAGCTTATGACTTCGTATTGTCATTTTGTTACTGGCAGGAATGTGCAATTCCCCTCAAAAAGTGAATTTTTCAGGTAATCAAGTCACCTTTAAAATGTAATATGTGTTTGATATTAACTATTTATAATCAGTTTTAAAAAATATTTTAACTTCCTACCTTCTTATATTATTTTATATTTTTTTTGCTGTCTTAAGAAATTAGTTCCTAACCAGGTGTGGTTGAGCCTGCCTTTAATTCTAGCACTCTAGAGGCAGAGGCAGGAGGATTTTTGTGAGTTTAAGGCCAGCCTGATCTACAGAGCAAGCTCCAGGACAGCCAGAACTATTATACAGAGAACCCTGTCTTGGAAAAAAAAAAAAAAAAACGAAAGAAAGAAAGAAACTAGTTACTTCTACAATGTCAGGTATATGAGGATCATTGTATATGTAGAAGTAATTTTTAAATGTGTGGAGTATTATGAAGATAGTTGATTATAATTAATAAGATAGTCCATCACAATATAGTCATCCTCTCAAGACCAAACGGGAAAAGAGAAAGATTTCAACTTCCATAAGATGATTCTTGACAACCTTCTGAACTTTTATTTTTTGAAATCATTTTAATCCTCACTTCTCTTATTTGTGTCCCTGTTGTTCCCTTCTGCTGTCAGTTCACCGCCTTCTCTGAAGCACTCTTCCCAGACCTGCTGATCCTGAACTGCCAGAGACCAGAAACCCTGCTCTCTTGGACTGGCTTCGGAAATGTGAACTGCTGCACTGCATTCAGTGTGCAGACTTTCCTGGGCTAACCGGCCTGAATCATGCAGGAAGATGGCCCTCTCTGTAAGGACAGAGAGTTCTCTGGCCGTTAGCTCCTTAGCCCATTCTGAGCAGTGTAGATTCTCAGATGTGTGGTGGTGTTCTCATCTCCCTGCCAAGAGGCCTGCTGGCATTGTTCCTTCCTTGCTTGATCTTGCGCAGCCCAGGTGGTCACAGTTGGAGAAAAGGAGTCCTCTTAGGGGAGAGGAGGTCGGGCTGCTCTCCATGTTTGTATGACTCTTGGGGACCTTTGAGTGGGACAGATGCTGTCACACAGGTGTGAGTCTGCAGGCTGACTTCTGCCCCACTTTCCTACTTCCACTTACTTTCTGTCTTTTTTCCTCCTCCCTCTTCCTCCTTTTATTCAGTTTTTTGACAGAATTATACCAGGGCCATAACAAGTATTAGTATTTAGACATATTTTCTATGACAGCATTTACTTTTTTAATTAAGACCAAAGGTTAGGCTTAAAGTGAGCATTGCCTAGAAAGAGAACAGTTGCCCCTCTGAGTCAGTTCTGTACTCTGAAATTGAGAGGTCCCCAAGCAGACCATACCCTGATAAAGGATGTGTGAGTGCTCACTATATAGATAATTCATTACCAATTTACCAATCAAGAATTTAAGTTAAAGTATGTCAGTCTAAAAAACACGGAAAGTATGTTAGAGGGGCTGCATAGAGAACTGTTGCTTAACCCCCAGCCCAACATCCCCAGAAACTCTCTGTTCTTACCAGAATAAAATCTACTAAAAGGTAACCACATTGGGAGAAAGGTACACTAAAGATGTATGGATCATAAAAAGTACATTCTCATCAAGTTCACAAGGATGTCTCGGAAGTGGTTAAATTCACAGAGACAAACCCCTGGAAGTGTCGCAGAGATTTCCAGCAGAGGAGGATGAGTTGCGCTCCTTTTCTGGGAGTTCCAGTACAGAGGATGGAAAACCCAAGGAGCCAGAGGCAGTTAAGTCCCGATGTCATAACAACTGCATATTTAAAATGCAAATTACAGCACTGACTCAACAATTGAGAACATGAGCTGCTCTTCCAGAGGGCCCAGGTTCAATTCTTATCACTCCAGTGCTAGGGAACTTGACACTTCAGGCCTCTGCCTGCTCCAGCCACATATGTACACAGACATGTGAGCAGGCAAAACACCCGTACACATAAAATAACAATAAAAATGTTTTAACTTGCCATTCACTTTTATTTAAACATGTTGAGAAGATATCTTTATGAAAATATATTTTAAATGTCCAATAAGAAAGGGATTAAGGCACTGGAAACCTATGTGCCTGCTCTGGAAGGTGGCCAGGTGCTCAGCCATAGCAAGACAGTGCTCATTTGGAGTCACATGCTCCAGTGGTTCACTCCTGGGAGTCCTGCTCCATCGCCAACCATTCCTCTCTTTTACATCCGTAAAACTCATCATTTGAAACAAACCCTTGACAGCTCAGCACATAACCAAGAACTGGTCATGTGATACTGAGCCAAGAAAAGCGTGTGTTTTAGAAGAAAGGTCTTTTATGTTAGTTTAATCTGTGTATGTTGGTCAGTTTAGTCTGTTTAAAATGGCCATGGATCATGCTCATCTTTATCTGGGCTGGCACTGTCACACAAGACACCGCTGGCTAACAGCCACTTAGAACTGGTAAGGAGAACTTCTCTACCCAGGAATGGGCAGCCTTGTGAGCACAGTGGCCAGGATGGCCTGAGAGGCTAGATCAAGCCAACAACATTTGGAGTTAGGAATTTTCCAGACCCAGCTCCAGCCTAGACTGGCTGGGGTCCTGGACCACATCTTTTGAACTTCCTGAAGTTTGAGTCCTCTTTATAATAGCAATCGTTGCTGAGTTGGCCTCAGAAGGTGCAGACAGAGGGACTAGCTCAGGGCATCCTGAGCACTGAGATGGTGTGGATAGAGGGACTAGGTTGGGGCCTCCTGAGCACTGAGATAGTGTAGATAGAGGGACTAGGCTGGGGCCTCCTGAATGCCGACTTGTCCAAGATGAAAGTTACTGAGGTCCTGGCAGCATAGTGTCCTAAAAGACTCTGAGTGCCTTTATACCTCAGAAGACACCAGTGTTACCTAGATGATTCCAGATCTCTCCTTGTAGCCAGACCATAATTTCCTAGTTGGTGCTCAGGACCTTGAGAATCTCAGTTCTGGCATCCTTCTAGACTCTGGCTCAGAGTATCACCAAAATGCAGTCATTTTTCTGTTTGCTGCTAGGGTGGTAGGTGAGAGACATGGAAAGTTTTGATGCTCCTCAGCTCAGGCTGGCCTTGAACTTCTGATCCTCCTACTATAACTTCCCAAGTGCTGGAGTCACAAGTGTGCACCGCTGCACCTGGCTGAACTAACTTGTCAACTGTGCCGCTTGGGATGTCTTCCAGTGCTTGAGGATTTCCTTAAGTGTGTCAGGGAAGTGCATCCTGGATATGAATTGGGAGCCATTCACACTTTTCATAATGACAAGTCCAGCACAGTAGCCTCAAAGCTATGTGAACACAGACACAGAGACACACAGACAGAGTTCTAAGCTTCTGTTGCTCTGCACCACTCACCTGTGTTTCTTGGATCATACTTAGGCAAGGATGTTCTTTTCAGAACTGTCAGAGCGCATTTCCTACCTCACCACAAGATCCTGGCTGGCACCCCAAGCACTGTTTGCATAGCTCTGTCCTGCACAGGCAAGGCCAGGGAGCAACCTCAGCAGTGGCTTCTCAGGTGACAGTAAGTTTGCTGATGATTGAAGCCAGCCTCTGCTAGAGGCTCTGCTCTAAAGAAATGGGGGAGGGATGCTGGAAAGCATTTGTTGGGCTGGGTAGGAGCTCTGCTCCTGATCAGCAGAAAACTCACGGCAGAGAGCTGGTGAGATAGCCAGTATCCCTAACTAACATTGTCTATGCTTTGTAGGTGTGGACACATTACATCTACATTTAAACCTTGAAAGCTTCCATCCACTGGTTTTATGGAAAAGACTCTAAACTTAAATTAGCTGGATGGTTGCATTGATCACAAGTAGAGGCAGACCTAGAACTCACAGCTGTCTAAGGCCAGCACTCTCGAGTCTGCACTGTTCCTTAGCATAGCCCAGGGAAAGCTATTCACCTGGAGAGTGATGGCAGCCTTTCTCATGCACATCATTCTGAGGACAGTGGATTGGTGGCCTTATTACAGGATTAATAGAAGTGTCACTCTCTCCATTACACTAAGTAAGCAAAGTAAAGGCTTTGTGAGCACACAACTAGACAGCCAGAAAGAGGGCCCTCAAGAAAGCCTGACTGTGCTGGTACGCTGACCTCAGACATCTAGCATGCAGAGCTGCAGGAGATAAATGTGTCCCTCCAACCTATGGTATTTTGTTGTGGTCAGCTAAGACAATCTGATGCTGAACCTGTGAGTTTCTCCACCAAAACTTTCTTTACCTACAATTTCCTAGTGCCTGCATCTGATCCAGCCTTCCACATGCAATCTACCCTCTCAATATAGCTTCTAGAGAACCTAAGAAGGGGAGTCTCTCCTCCCACAGTACAGCACCCTCACTGAACTCCTTGTATTATGATTGCTGGTATAAATACCTCATCTCCCACAAAACTAATGTCACATTAATCCAGCATATTGCATCTTTGCTTGTGTGTTAGAAAAAAAAACACTCTTTATTTTCTTTTGTTTCAATGGCATTAGTACATCACTTGGCCAGGACACATACTACAAATGATGGCTGAAGTTAGCACTCTCTGGTTGCTGCCAGAGGACTAATGGGTGGCCAGGATCCAAAGCAAATTAAAGAACCACCAACGTCACTTCTCTGCCCTGGACACAGACACACACACACACACACACACATCCTCTTTAGAATCCTTTTTTCTGGTACCCAGTTCCTCCTGGTCCTCTCTACTCATTTCTAGAATTCTGCTTCTTTTTCTAAAGCTACAGCTTTCATTGCTAGTAACAACCAGTAGTCATCATGGGGCTCTGTCTTTCAGCTGTGATCCCCATCAAGGACAGTAAAGAAAACCCTGTGGGTCACAGGGAAACTGGGTAAAATGCAGAACTATGTCCTTGGCCTCTTCTTAGGAGACCAGAGAAGCTGTGCTGCCATGGCCCTCCCCAGAGCAGGATTGATGGGTGACTGCAAAGCCTTGAAATTATATTACACTTCTCAAATAAAATGTAGAAATATAGTCTTTCAATGAGAAAGAATATGTTTAAAACTCCAGGATTCTTGGCCATGTTTTCTTGCTTTATTGAGGTGCATGATACTTTTTGTTTACTTTGTGAAATTGAGCTATTTGATTTGTGTGTGAGAGAGACTTTAAAGAAATTACTTTTAAAAACATTGTCTGCCTTCAAACACAAAGCGACTGAACAGTTTGCCAAAGGCTGCTCAGCTAATTGGTAAGAAAGGCAGATTCCCAGATCTCCTGCTTTTTGATTAGCACCTATTTTACTTTATTAGTTTTATGAGACAAGATCTCTTTATGTGGTCTTAACTATCCTGGAACTCTCTGTGTAGGTCAGGCTGGCCTGGAACTCACAGAGATCTGCCTGTCTTTGCCTCCTGAGTGCTGGAATTAGAGGCATGCGCCTCCATACCCAGTGAGCACCTATTTTATAGCTGTACCTGAGGTCAACTTTTCATCTCTCTTGGTCTATTACATTTATGTATTTATTTGTGTGTGTGCGTCAGTGTGCATGTGTGTGTTCATGTGAGTACATCACAGTGCTTGTGTGACAGTTCCAGAACAACTTACAGAAGTTGGTCATTTCTTTCCCACCATGTCACCCTCCCATGTGGGTTGGCAGGCTTGATGGCAAGCACCATCACCCACTGAGCCCCCTCACCAGACTTCTCTTGCTGGTGTTAGAGCCCAGCTCAGCATCTGAAACTGGACAACATATTTGAAAGTTTGTTTTTACTGGGGCTGTACTTGCTGCTGACTTCTATCTCTGGCTAATGACTTTAGCCACCAGGGAAGCACACAGTCAGGGTATTCCATATCACTACTGCAGAGCTCTAGACTCAGGCTCTGTGGGAATCCCATGTTAACCTGTAGATCCTGAAAGAAGAGGCAGAACTGACTTAGTTACAGTTCCATCAAGAAGGTTGTCAGATGTTGTGAGCTGAGCTGATTGCACACATTCAGGAAGACCCTTGTGTTTCATAATTATTCTACTAACTCCTACTGATTTGGGATTGAAAGGCAATCCAGGGTGATATTTGATCACCTACGCATTGACAGTGAATGGGTGACATCTTCTGGTGCTTGAAACCCTGAGCATCAAAGTCAGGATATTTATAATCCCAGGCTCCCTACCCAGCCCCAAGGGGAGCGGTTACCTAATGCAGCTGACTGTTCACTGCATTACTCCTCTGCCACAGGCCCACCTGAGCTAACCCACCTAGTCTCAGTGCACTTTCTGGGCCTCCTGCCCCTCCAGGCAAGTGTGAGTAAGGGAGGGTCTCACAAGCCCTTACAGATTCCTTACAGATAACAAGGGTAGGTCCTACCATATGTGATCTTATGACTACAGCCCCTTAACAGAAGGTAACCAAACTGCCCTGTGCCCATTTGCATCTTGTCCAGTCCAAAGTCCTAAAAGTAGTGGCCTCCAACAGTGCACCTCACTAACTGCTGGTAAGCGCTGTTCCTTGATGGGATGTCAAGTCCCTCGGGGACACTGCTTCAGGAGACTGAGTGCAGTGAGCTCAACTGATGCTCTCATACTCTGTGCTGGCTTACCAGCACCAGGGAGCTGATGTCTTTGAGTTAACATTGTGTCTATGCCAGCCACACTGGCCCCTGTTAATGCCTTTTGAATTAGTGTATCTTTCAATAATGGCATTTTAACAATGAAGTTTCAAAAAAAACCAAACTTGTTCTTAATTTTTGCCAAAGGTGGGAGGAGGGGGAATTTCAATAATGGCATCATTATAAATTCTAAAGTGATGACCATTTGGCTGTGTTACAAAATATGTAGCTAATAATTAAAGATTTAAGTGGAAGCTTCATCAGTAAGGTAGACAGAACACATTTTTCTCAGTTTGGGTGTCAGAAATGGCACTGCACGGCCATGTGCAGAATTGTCACAGTGCGAGTCTTTAAAATTCCTTTTGGATTTTAAGGTATTAACAGGTCCCTATCAACATTCTCTAAAGTTTTTTGATGTCATATTAGCTATTGAACAAAAATATGCGAACTATTACTTTGTTGATTTTGTTCTTAAACCACACTGCATTATCATCTGAGAATGTGTTCTTAAAGTATTGTTAAAAGTACTTTGAAAACTTGTAAATCCCTGTAATTTATGTTTCTCCTGCCTCTGCTGTTTTGTTCTGTCCTTCTGGTTTCAATTTGAATGCCGTCCTGTCTGGGTGTGTACCTGTAAAATTGTGTTTTTCCGAGTACAATTTACAGTCCCGACCTTAGGCTTTTACAGTGTCCCTAACCTTCTCCGGGTTTCCTCCTGTACTGTGAAGTGAGTTTGGGGTCACCCTGCTCTTTCATATTAGAATTGTCTAATCAAAGTTACTTGAAACAGATCTGATTTTGGCATTTCTTAGTTTATCATTTTGGCCTAGGGAGTGAATTAGGAGAGCGTCCCTGCCAGTCCACTAATTGCATTGCCCTATTAAAGTGTACACAGTTGTAAACCCAGACTGCTTCAAGACAACAGTCTCATTTATCTAAACAGTTCTCCTTTTAGATTCAACGGCACTGATGGAAACCAAGATAAGAAGTAGGGACTGGAGGAAAGATCGTTTGGAGCCTGTACTAGCTGGAACCATTCCATCCCCTACAATCAGTCCCCTTTGCTTCCTAGGACTTGTCTGCATACGGAATCCATCTAGCTGCCTGCAGTGAGCTAAGTTAGGCAGAGACTGCAGTGGGCAGGGCCGCCCCAGACACGGTCTTACTGCCGGGAACAGCTCTGTTTTAAGGAACAGGAGACAACTTTAAGGGGCCTGAGGAGATTCTGCTTAAACTGTGCGTCCTAAGTCTGTAGGCGTCTCTCTGCATGGAAGCTGTGCCCTTCATTGTGGAGTTTTATTGTTAAATGGCCACAGAACCTTTGGAATCTTTTTCTTAAGTTGAGAAATGAGATATTTAAATAAAATTTTGGCTCTTTTCAAATATCACTTGCACTAAGCTCTGATAAGGAGTCAAGTACCTTTCTCTTTTTTTACCTCTTTCAATGTGGTCTCGTTTGACTCAAGGGAAGGCCAGAGCTTTCGCAGCTGACCCAGCTACTTCTCTGCTGTAGGTAATTGTACAGTCCGGCCGCCACCCAACGGTGCTACAGAAACTCTGCCAGCTGCCCTTCCAGTATTTCAGTGACCCAAGGCTCATCAAAGTGCTGTTCCCTTCGCTTATCGCTGCGAGCTACAACAACCTTCAGAACAAGATCATCCTGGAGCAAGAAATGAGCTGCATTTTACTGGCCACATTCATCCAGGTACCTTCTGTCTTATGCCTCGTTTCTCCTGTTTTACGGGCAAACTCATGAGACTGAAAAGTAAACATGAGGCAGCTTTCTGCTCGCCCTCCAAGCTGCTTTTACCTCTCTATGTCTGTGCTTCAGGAAGTCATTTCTAAAGCCTGGAGTCACTACAGAAATCGGGTGGAGCGCTGCATGCTTCTGCCTGGAGCACTTCAACCAAAAAGCTCATTTGCCATTGACAGAGAGGAAACTTGTATTGGGTCTGTTTAGCAGGACCCCAGGCTCCTTTAAGGCTTTGGCCATCACGTGGGTCTGTCTTTTAGTCTTGCTACAGAGGATAACTGCTGAAGAAGGATAAAAAGTTGGGTTTATTTGAACATTTAAAAATAAATATGGTTTGCATATGTGTACAAAGTTGGGAGGATAAAACCTGTTTGATTGCTTTTTTTTTCCAATCTAAAAGTTTGAAGTACAGCCTTGTAGGACTGAAGTCAGAACCGGTGCTATGGAAAGTACTAACGTGTGTAAATTAGCTCACTGAGCTGGCAAGAGTAAAGTCAAGGTGACGGTTCCAAACTAGGATTTTTCATATCTTTGTAGATGATTATTTTATGAAATGTCCCAGTTTTTTTTTTTTTCAAACGTTCTACTCTAAAATCGCTCCTGCTCCACATGATATTTCCTGTTCTTCCTAACGTGAAACAGAAAGCAGAGTTCTGTGTGTGTTATCCTGTGCTGGCTAATGTTCAGATACCTCTGTCAGAGTATGAGCGTGTGCAGCTGCCCGGGAGCCACCGAGAACAGCTGAAGACTTCCCGGCTTGGCCTCCCTCCTTATCGCGGGCAGGCAGTGCTCCCTGTCCCTCTCCTGGAGTGATCAGTCAGTAAGCATAGCTAGGTCAAGGAGACTTAGAAATACTTTCTTTGCAGCTTAGTTGTTACATTTGAGTCTGGGCCCTATTTTCTGCATGATTTCAAACTGGCTCATGATTAAATTAAAATCTTAGTAGAATCCTGTCCTGTAAAGCCATGGCTTCAGCATAGAGCTCTTCATCTGCTCTTAGAACCTTAAGCCAGAGAAACCAGCTCTGTCGAGAAGTGGAAGTGCGTTGGGGTGTTTTCACACGGTGATCTTTTCCACTGGAATCAGTCCGAGGGGAATCTCTAAGTGTGCACTCTATGCTGGGCTCTGCTCTAGACCCTGGAGTTGTATCATGAATAAGACAGATAAAACCCACCTTCTAGACCATTCCTAAACAACAGAAGGACCAAGTAGCTTGGGAGGTAGGAAGTGAGCCCTGGCCTGGGGAGGGAGGGAAGCCTTTTCTAGCTTAAGCCGAGAGGCCTCAGCCCAGACAAGTTTCCATGTGGGCCTCATTAGTTCCTTTAAAACTACAAGTGACAGCACTCAGGTGGTTGAAGCAGGAAGATGACAGTGTGAGGCCAGCCTGAGCTACGGAGTAAGACTGTCTCAAAAACAAAAATATGGATGAGATCCAAAACTATAGTAAAAGGTGGGGGATATCAGTTACAACTATTCCAAATAGACCATATTTAATACAGTTTTGCCAAATGGTACGAAAATTACTTCTTTCTTAATTTGTACTAGCATTATTAGACTAGACTAGTGAAGTTAAATCATTTTTTCTATAAATAATTGTGCTCAAAAATGAATTATTTTGAATCAACTTATAAATGTACCATGGATCCATATATAGGTTATTAATAATCACTAGAAAGTAATGTTAAGATTATATTATGGCCTGTCATAAGTTTCTGAAGACTTATTATATACTCTATTTTTTTTTTCAATTTTCATCTAAAAGTAAATGACCAAACTTTAAAGTTTAGATGCAGAATACTTTTGTTTTGGATTGATTTGTTTTTTGTTTATTTTTTTTGTTTTGTTGGTTTGTTTGCTTGCTTGCTTGCTTTTGAGGCAGGGTTTCTCTGTGTAGCAGCCCTGTCTGTCCTGGATTATAAGGACCCTTACATTCATAGTTTTTTTTCTTTAATTCTTGCCAGGCATAATGGCATACACCTATAATGCAAGCACTCAAGAGCCTGAATGAAACATGAGGATCACTCATTTGAGTCGAGCCTGGACTCCAACTCCCTACTACCCACCCACCCCCCAAAAAAAAAAAAAACTTTTTAAAAGTCTTGTTAGCTTTTGAAGGCAAAATGGTTCATTTGACTTAGGTTTCAGGTTCGGGTGTACAGTGGTGGTTTGTAGGCAGCACTATTGCCCTGGGCAGTGCTCACAGAGAAGATTTAGTCTCAGCTTTCAAGAATGTGGCCACACAGTCTCGTCCTCTGCCCTGTGTCTGTGCCCCAGATAGTTCATGTGGCTGTGACACCAGCTTAGAGGGACCTTGCAGTTCTCCTCAGAGCATTGGTCTCAACCCAGTTCTCTCTTCTCATACAGGACTTTGCACAGACTCCAAGTCACGTGGATAACCAGTCTTCTTACCCCAAAGGTAGGTCCCTCTGAAACTAAGTGAACGGGCTTGCGTTCCCTTTTCCAGTTAGAGAATTTCTGTGTTGTCTAAAGTATGTGATGTTCAGACACCAAATACTTGAAGAGTAAGAAATCTACTGTATCACCGGAATCTAAAGAGGGGCCCCTGGAAATAAAGAAAAGCACAAACCACCTTTTTATCCTTTGCTGGTACAAGGTCTACTGAACGCTGACTAGTAACAGGGAAGCCAGTCACACAGCATGACTACCAGCCCAGACATGTCACTCATGAATGTGTCAGTTCCTAACATGGGCTTCCTGTCCATGTTCAAAATAAAGGTGTCCATAACAGTAGCTAGACCGCTAAGTTCAAGCACTTGACCTATTTTAATTGAAAATAATTTTACATTGAGGAAAATTAGGATCCAGTTAACAGAGTTCTGAAAGTAAAGGTTTTGTTCCCATGATCAGGGCTAGAGATGGACGGTTGTCAGCTTTCTGTTTACATTCTTAAATATCCTGCTACCCAGACTATAGTTGAGAAGGACAGTTTGGTCTAATGCTGTTGTGGCAGGATCTCTGGTTAATGAGTCCCAATCTAGACTTTCTCCAAGTCCTCCATTAGTTTGATAGTATTAAATGTTCCCTTAGAACTGGACGTGGTGGCACATGCTTGTAATCCCAGTCCTGGGAGATGGAGTCAAGAGTAATCCTTTCAACGCCACCCTTGGCCAACCTGGGTTACATGCAAACCTATCTCAAAAATAAAATGAAATAGAATATATAATAGTGATTGTTCAGAGGCTCACTCCTACCCAGTAGGATCCTCTGGGGCACCAACCAAGAAACCCCTACTTGGAGACAATTTGGCTGTCATTTAAGAAAAAAAAAAAAAACTATAGTTAGCAGGTAATACAAGGTACACAGAAGAAAAGACAACAAAACTGTTACAATATCATGAAAAAATGTGAGGCTTTATTGACTCGGGTGCTCAGGAAAGTAAACAGAAAGTCGTGCCACTTTCCAGACATTCAGGTCGGCATCACAGTTAGCTCCACCGTCTGAGTCCGTGTGCAGGTTCAGTTCTGCCCTCACCCAGCCACCGTCTCTTTCTGTTTTTCTCTCTTTGTTTTTTTAAGCTATTAGGACATGTGAAGGAAATCAGTACAATTGTTTAATTTTTTTGGTCATATGAAAATATTTTTCCAAATATTCTGATGTATTTATTTTTAACTAAGCCACAATATTTTTTGCCGGTATAACTATGTAGACTGTCTTAATTCTTTTTTTTTTTTTTCTGCCCTAAAAAAAGATGAGTCACTATTTAAGAGTCCAGGAAGAAAAGTCCCAGAATGAGAAACTGCCTTCCTTCACTTGGCTGAGCATAGCCTGGAGTGGCAGTTCCTTCCTTTGGGGGTGGGGGCACTCTCTCTGCTGTCCCTGCTGCATCTGCTCCCAGCATTGTCAGTGACAGGCCATATGGAACGAGGGCTGAAGAGATGTTCTGCAGTTAAGCTCACCTGCTGCCCTTGCCAAAGACCGGAGTTCAATTCCCAGCACCCACGTCAGGCAGTTCGCAACCCCCTGTAACTCTAGCTACAAGGGATCCATTGCCTCTGTCCTCCTAGGATGCTTCCAGCACTCGCATATGCAAATGTGCACACACACACACACAAATGTGTGATATAATAATGATATAATGTCTTCTGTGAATTACAAGCTAGCTAGGACTACACAATAAGACCTGACAAAAAATAATAAATCTTTATTTTTTAAGGCAACGCTGTACCGAGTATCCAGCTTACACTTTGGTCATGGCCCCCTTTGTACTTAGATTAAGTCCTCATAAAATATGTCCAGGCAGCCTGTTGAGTGTGCAAGTAGCTGTGTGTTCCCAGGTTCTCACCACCAAGGGGCAATTTCAGCATGCCGACCTGCTGTCTCTTGACTACACCATGCTTTTGAGGAGGTCAGCAGAGCTGTTGATGCTTACCTTTGGTCTGCTAGATAGCTGCTGAATGCCAGATTGAGCACTTCCAAAGTTATGCCTAAATGTATGTTTTTAATTAAGTAGATTATTTCAGGAAAAAGAAGTCAAAATTTAGGCAGGTTTGTGAGTCCGTAAAAGAGCTGGTACTTATCTGCAGGGTATTGACTTCAGTCCCCAGCACAATAATAATAACAATAATAGTAATAATGATGATGATGTCACCCTTCACATATGGTTGTACCCATTCAAAACTATATGTACATAGCTGCAACCCTGTTACCTTTTAATAAATATTTCATAATAATATAATATATAGATAATAATCATAAATATATAGGTTAATGTCTGAATGTGTGGCTAAAACATTTATATATATATATACATTTATACTATAGTAGATTGACATAAAGATGAAGCAGACACCTTGTTTACAGAAAATGTAGCAAAATTGACTGGAATACATTGGCTCCTTTTGTGCACTGGTCTCAGAATAAGCTGGCTTCTAAGCCTTCAGAAGTCACTTCTTAGTCTCTTTTCTGTCTCCCTCAGGAAAATTCGGGAACCTCGGGGACTACCTGGAGCTCGCTAACAGATTTCCTCAGCAGGCCTGGGAAGAAGCCCGGCAATTTTTCTTGAAAAAAGAGAAAAAATAAATGTTTTTTAGCTAATTCTATATTTGAGTACCTTTGTTAGTGTTTTGCATTGTTTCTTAAGGGCCTCCCGGTGTGTTTATACTCTCCTGCTGCAGATATGCTCCTCTGTGCGCTGTTTATAAAGATTGTACATATTGGACTGTTCTTCCTAATTTTGCAAATTGAGCTTGTTTCATTAATGCACAATATTTTGGAGTTTGTTTACTTCCATACTGTATAATTTGCATTTGTAATATGGGTAAAATTAGACTTAAAAATAGCAAATATTGTAATGTAGTAACACAGTTTTCAGTGTTGACTTTTCACATTAAAGCTGCACAAATCTGAGAAAGTGTTAAGACATTTAACCTGCTCTGAGATTTTCTTCTAAAGCTTGGAGTTGAGACCTGTGTAACTAACACTTTCCATAAGTAAGCCTTGGGACTGTTTGAAATTAGAGTACCTAGTCACTGGTCGGGAACTTCCCTGGGAGAAAGCACTGTGAACTATTAGCTTTGCTAACCTAAATTTAGTGTTCAAAATAAAAATAATAATAATAATAATAATGTGGGAGCATCAAGTATTTTCTTAAATGATTTATTTGAAACAACATAAAAATAAAAGAAACTGTGAGGGTGGCCATGTCTCTGAGTATAAGGCAGTCATGGGCACACAGCTAGCTCTGTCTGGGCCAGGCCGCGGGGACAGGGTGGGGGTTGAGGGTCTCCTCCTTAAGTGGTCCTCTGCTGAGCCTGAGTGGCATTGCTGATAATTACCAAGAAAGACCTGGCTGTGGAGATTTACCCGAAAACGTAAAATTTGTCACAGGAAGCTGAACACAAGAATCTTACTACCTTTCTTCAAACTAACAAACAAAAAATACTTACCTAATATTCTGGGCACTTCTTTTTGGAACCTCACGGCGCTGCAGTTATGTGTGTTCAATTTTTTACTGTTTTACAAATCGAAAGAAAATAAAGAGGTGGGATATAAACCATGCGGAGCATCTCCGTGGGCGCTCCTGTGCGGAGGACTCGAAACACCCCATCTCCGGAGAGGGAGGGCTGGAGCCCGTGGAGGGCGTCCCCGCAGCCCTGGGGAATCAAGTTTATAAGGTTCCCTGCGAGGTGCTTCGCGATGGAATATACCTCTTATCTGGTGGGAAATTTGCCAAAAAGCCGTAAATAATCGAGACAGCAGTGATTAACCTCCCAAAGCTCTACCAGAATTCGCAATTAAAGTTGTAATCGAATGGTCCCGCTGCCCCTCTGTGTGAAGCGTCCGATAAAGTCGCAGGGCCGGCGGCTTCCTTCTGGGGCCAGGGCGCCGCTGGCCCCGAGTCTAGAGAGTCTAGAATTCGAACCCGACTTGGAAAAGGTGCTCAGAGCCCAGGAGCAGCGACATTTACAACCAAAATACGTACCTGGGGTGACAAAATTTCTCCCAATCACTGCAGAACCAGTCCTTCTGAAAGCCCAAGGGCACATCAGAGCTTCGGACCTACCGAGTCCTCAGCCACAGCTGCCCCCATCCCCGCCCCGCCAGACTCTAGCTGGTGGGCCCTGTGACCTTGAATCTGAAGGCCTCAGTGAGTCCTAGGTCAAGCCCTGGCCTTAACCTTAACTTCTTTGTTCCTCAGATTCTTGACGTTGTGAAAAACACCTGCATCTTTCCTTGTGGATGTCAAAAAGGACATTGTCCTCTAGGTCTCCAGTCTTCCCTCATCTCAACCCCCCAACACACACACACACACACACACACACACACACACACACACACAAGCACCAGTGCCCCGGCTCAGCCTCCGTAGGCACACACCTCATTTACATATCCAGCTTCCCAGCTAGCAAACTCTCACTCAGCCCACCCCCACATGCTGACCTTCTCGACCAGAGGAGGGTCCCGTGGTCAAAAGCTGGACCCACCTAGCATTTCTGTTCGACTGGGATTGCTGCTAAAGGCACAAAGGAGCTGGGACCTGGAGTTGGCCAGCCCCACATCTGGATCTGAGTGGGGGACTTCCTCGTGCCCTTTCTTGCTCCCATCGCTGCTCTCAACCTAGCTCTGTTTATCTGCATTTTCTATGCACAGTCTCCATCAACAAGGTGCTAGCCTGTAATTGGTCACACAATCCTCATTATAGCACTGAATCTCCGCATTTTAAAGAAAGTTTACTTTGACGTCAATCAGGCCCACGGTTAAAAGCCTCTAATCTTCCCAGCATCAGCTTAATAAACTGAATTTCCTGCTTTTATCGCAGCTCCTTTCGGGACTGACTTCTCTACAAATACTTTTACCCATCCTTACCCGTCCTTTGTTTTCTCCCCTAGCAGGCTTCTATTCGGCCTGGCCCTTTGGTGAGCACTAACTTCCACCTTGGCAGAGAAAGCCTACCTCTAGGCAAAAGTGGCAGAGTCTCACGTTTTTGAAGGGCAGAGTTAGAACAATGTGTCACTTAAACCCGCTCTTCCCAGCTCTGGCAAGCTTGAGCTTTAATGTACTCCATATTCAAAAGAGAAAGGCTGGTGTCGGCCCCACAGTCGTTCGGAACACTGCCTCAAGGACTCTGAAGTCCCCAGAATTGTGTGGCCTTACAAAATTGTGTAGCCAAAAATTTGTCTGTCTCTGGGATGTTTTTCCTGCCACCATTTCCCAGAGCTCAGCAAATAATTGGTTAAATCTTCTGAGAAAAAAAATCTTATTCTGAAGTGAATCACTTTAAATAAGCCTCTTTTTTCATCCATAGTCTCTTCCCTTGAACCAAGGTTTTACTACTCTTAATAAATGTTAACAGAAGGCACAAAAGTTGTAATTGTCACAGGTAATCTAATTTACCAGGAAATCCCTACTTCATTACAGAAGATGTTTAAAGATGACCTGGGAACCAGTAAAATGGATATTTATTCATGTAACGAACTGTAGATCTGATACTTTGCCAAGGACATGCAAGTTTATCCCCTGGGAACTTGAGAGCACCACACGCTCCTTTGGGTAATGAGAGAAAACGTTTGTGATGTCTCATACAACTTACTGCACAGTGACCACTGTTACCTGGGTAATTTCCCAAGGTAGTAAAAGGCACACACCAGTGTTGAAGTCAAATGTTTGTTTCAGCTTTGAACGATGAGGGGAAATATCGCAGTAACTAGGTATGTAGATGTTTGTAAAATACTGCATGCACCCAGTCAAGCAAAAATTTAGCACTTTAATGAAATTCCCTAAGGACCCGTTCCTTTTTAATAAAAAAAGTAAAATCCCAATATTCTGATAATCTAAAGTTTCTGAAAGTAAGATTTAGCAAAGTTTCGTTTCCTATCCAATAGCCAGCCAGACGCAAAACGGAGGAATCTGTATTTCTGTTTAGGAGGGAATGGTCTAAGTTCAGGGAATGACGCCTCAAAGAACCAGCCTTGAGAGGTAAAGCTGGCCCTGATTAACGTGTGTGTGTGTGTGTGTGTGTGTGTGTGTGTGTATCTTATCTCTACATTTGCAGACTATTTCCTAAATCTCCAAGAAAGGGAATCCCCGCCCCTTTTCTAAGTGCTAGCATCACCTTGACTTTCAGGAAGTGAACTATAAATGTAGTTCAATTTTCCCACCTCTTCTCATTTTGTTTAATTGCCAGGAAGCCTTCCACCCCTAATTGGTGCTGTGGGATGGATGGGTGTGAAACTGCTGTACGGCCCTAGCGGCTGCTTCTAACGGGGGGGGGGGTGTTCTATTCCTCTATCCCGAAAAGCAGCTGCCTTTTGAGTACATTTGTCCCCAATCCCTACCTATACACTAGGATGGTTATTTGTCCCCTACCCCGAAAGTGCTCTGCACACCTTCAAAAAACAAAACCTGGACATAGAGGGACGCCCTGTGGGATATCTAACTGTGGGAACTAGAAAAGAGAAATGTCAGATTGTTGCAGGATTGGCAGGTTGGCTGATAGAGGCAGCTTTCCAAATCAGCCAAGGAGGACAGGAGGCTGGCTTTGGGAAAGAACTGTCCTAGACTGCCAAAGGGTTAAATATTTGTAGAGGGTAAAACCTGAGCCTGCCGGGATTTTTTTTTTTCCTTCTGCTTGCCTGGGGCGGCCTGCTGGAGATTCAGTATCTCTTGGTTATTTCCTGCGATCGCTAAAGCCAGTTTTCAAGAAAACAAGTCGCAGGGGTTTGAAATGTCACACCAAGTGACCTGGGCACGACATATCCAGGAGCCATCCCCCGCCCCCTCCATTTCAGGCCTGGAAAGAAAATAAACCAAGGACACGCCAGACTGGTTCTGGGTGGACTTATTTTCTCCTGTGCCGCGATCCTAGCGGGGGCTTGTTGTGGCTCCTTCAGTGTATCGCTTGCAGGTGATGCCAAACGTAGATAAGGAGCCGCCCCGGCCTTCTCCTCTGTCTAGACAGGGGAATTAATAAATGCAGCGAGATTGATCACATCGCGCATCCACTCTGGGGACAGCTCATAGGACGCATCGCAGAGCCCAGGGGCGCAAGGTGGGCTTCGCGCCCCACCCAAACCCATCACCCCACAACTGGACACCCGGTCTCCAGGCGCCCACGCCTCTGGTGCTGAGCCTTGCAGAAACGCCTGAAGGCTCGCATTGCACCCGAACCGCCCCGCCCCGCAGGCACCCAATAAATGTCGGGCCCGCCCTGTAGGTGCCCAATCCCCGCCGGGCACGCCCGTCGGCGTCCAATCAGCGTCCGGCCCGCCCGTCGGGCACCGACTGCACCGCAGCACGAGGTGAAGCGGGTGAAGCTGAAACTTCCCTTGACGCCCACTTGCGAAGTGGTGTTGTCGGGCTCCCCGGGCGCCAACAGCACACAGGAGCGGCATGGCATCGGGTTGTTTTTTATTAAGATCAAAATATTCATCCCACTATTCGCCTCACAATAAATAACAATAACTTACGTTTGTTCGGCAAAGGCTCTCACTGTCCTCCGTCGACTGATAATTTAAAACATTTTTTTAAAGATAGTCTGGTTTCTACTTTGTCCGGCAGTCATGCGCTTTCTGGGTTGTGTCAGTTCTTTGGAGTTGTCCCGTCCTCCTCACCGTCAGGGCCGGTGCAAAGCATAGGGTCAGCGCAGGTGCTTCCGGAGCAGCTCCCACGAGGGAGGGCAGGTCCCTGTAGGGCCCCACGCAGAGGTGGGTTCCTGGGCGAGTGTGGCACGGAGAGGCAGAGTGGCAGCTCCCCACGCAGCGCGGGAGAGCCGAGGGCGGAGCTAACCCAGAAAGTCTCAAATTCTATTTCAAGAAAAACAAAAAAGTCCTGGGAGCAGCAGTCTCCAGTCTCGGCGGCGGGGCAGGCTGCGTCCCGCTCTTCTGGTTGTTCTGTCGTCGTCGTCCCCTGCCTCTGCCCCCTCGCTTTAAATAACAACAATAATTACAAGGGCCAGAGAGTTTTCGGAGCTGGAATGGCCTGAGCATGGGTGAGTCTCATGCAGGGAGCATGCGAGGTCCGCGGGCTGGCAGCTAGGGGTCCCTGCTCACGTCTCCACGGGACTCGGCACCATACTGTTGGGGGTGTCCGGGAGCTGTGAGGACAGAGAGGTCACGTCGCTGCCGGAGGAGTTGCCTAGGGAGCCAGACTCTGAGAAGGAGACCTGGGAGGGCGGAGACACCAGGATAGAACAAGTGTGTACACGCCCGAGCCGGTGATCCTGGGTCACCTGCTCAGAGACAAGTCGCCAGCTGAGTAAATCCTGAGGAGAGGGATGCCAGGTCCCCCAGTGGCACAGGGGGAGACATTAAAACCAGGTTTAGTGTCAGCAGTGAGGCCCAACAGCCTTTCCCCATTGCCAGTTCTGTCCCGGACCCCTTGTCCCAACGCAAAGTCCCCTCCACTCCACTCCCACTGGGCAGTTAGCGCAGGGCCTCACCAGCTGTTGAAAAGCGGGTTGGTCCAAGTCACTCTGGAGTGCGAACTCGCTGAGCGCTTTCCAAGGCGGCTGGTACGTCTGCACCTCCACTGCGCTGCCCTGCACCGCGTTCTCATGGCGGATGGGGCTGCCCGCCACCAGGGGCGTCCCAGTCAGTCCCTGGAGGCTCTAAGGGGCAAGCGGACGGCACAAGGCATTAGAGTTAGGTCATGGCTTTTGCACCACTTTTCGAGCATGGAGCCCCAGGTTCTGGAGACCGACTTGGTGTGAGGAGGCACACTTGACTGCACACCTCCGCAGTGGAGATACCCTAGGGCCCACAAATCCGCCAACCGCTTCACTACTATGAGCCAAACACCAGACCGGGGAAACGGAAGCTTTTACGCCCTTTCCTAGCCAAGCATACAAAGGGGGGGACCTTCGCATCCTGACAAAGAAAATTCCACCTGGCAATCCGTGCCTAGGACTCTTTGTCTAGGACCCCTCGACTCTGGGCTGTCGCTGGCACAAGACACCACCACCAACCACCGCAACTTGAAGGCTAATGCCAGCCTTTCGTTGTGGTGCCAGGCTACGTGGAGAGTCCAGTTCCGCCTAGGTCTCCCCAGAAAGAGGCCTCCGGAATGCCTCGGTGGCCACCACCCACCTCCCCGCCACCGCCAGCACCTCACCGCCTTGTCGCTGTGCTGCTGCTGCTGTAGCTGTTTCATGAGAATAGACTTCTTCTTGTCCTTGCAACGCTTGTTCTGGAACCACACGCGGATGACCCGTGGGCTCAGGCCCGTCATCTCCACTAGCTGCTCCTTCATGAGCGCGTCGGGCCGCGGGTTAGCGGCGTAGCAGGTCCTCAGGGTGTGCAGCTGCTTCTCGTTGAGCACAGTCCGCACCCTGGTTGTCTTCTCTGCCTGCTTGTGCACGTGCGTGCGCAGCGAGGGCTGCCGTCCGGACCCGGTGTCTGCTGGGGCCGAGAGAAGCAGGGGGTCAGATGGGTCGCCAGTCAATGCTCCCCAAGATTTCGTTCCCCTTTTATTCCGTTCATTTGGTTATTTTTCATTTCTCTCTCCATCCGTTCGCCTTACCCAAAAGAAGTATGCCTTTTGTTCTGTCCCTGGCTCCCAAGCCCGACTGCCTCTCAGCGATCTCCCGGAGTCCTGCAGGACTCTGGAGTTCTGCTTTAGGCCGCTGCGCTTACTAGCAGACCCTAGGAAAACCCAACTGCGCCCAGCTGGACAAGCGAAGCCCTGTGTAAGAAGGTGGGGTTTTAGAGGAAGAGGCAGCGCGACTCCGGAGGGGAAAGGGAAGAGTCCGGGGCTTGGGACCCAGCACAACTCCCAGACTGAAAAACTCTTCTGCTCCTAAAGGCCTGCTTCGGCCCGTCTCTGGAACACCGAAGAATCCGACTTGAGACAGCAAAGGCCTTCTGGGTACAGAATGGTTCCTTCCTGGCTGTCTGCCCTGGAGCTTCGGCCCGGAGATTCTCCCCTTCGCTTGGGTTCCCTCTGCCCAGTGGCTGGTGCCACTCACACCCACCTGGAACAGCCTTAAGCCTACATTTTCACAACAAAGGGAGTCCCTGGGCGATCTCCAGAAGGGATTCGTGAACACGAACTCCACTGTGTCGCATCCAACCTGGTCTACACGTCCACTGGAGATTAGCTGCACTGTTTACTTGATGTCCCCTCTAGGCATTTCTAGGTCTGGGTAAACATTTACAAATAGCCCACCCAGACCAATTTCCTCTTTCTACAGTGTGGAAACGGAGAAACAGAGAGGGCTGGAGCCCTGGGGCCACACAGCTGGGAGAGCCAGGGTCTGTGCCTCAGACATCCTGGCTTCCTGGAGCTGGGGTCTCTGTGACACTCTCTCCACCTGTTTCTGGCCAACACCCAGTCTGAGCAACTCCTAGTTAGGACGCCAATCGTCCTAGCTGCACCTCAAAACAAGAACACAGGCCCCTCTTTTACAGGGTTGGCCTTCTCCGGTAGGCTCCAGGCCGGATATCATCTTTTCTCCCTGACGGATATCTTTTCTCCCTGACGATAACCTGTTCTTTAAAGGAATTCTAAACAAACCCAGACAAGCTCCACTCTCCGGATCCTAGCATCGTGTCCTACAGGGACCACGGAGAACACAACTCCCGAAGCTCAGGCTCACACACTTCCAGTTCCCCACCCCATATACACACGGCCGGATTCCCAGCGCCAGGGCCTCTCACACCAGCTTCCCGTCGGAAGCTCGGCGGCCGGCTATACACTCGCACACCCCACCGACGCGGTGCGGCTACGCGGGCCGGGAGAGCGGCTTACCTGGCAGATGCAGGCCGCGGGCGCCGGGGAGCGGGCCGGGACTACGCGGGCTGCCGGCCGCAGCGCGCTCCAGCAGGAGGCCGTGGTCGGCTCGGCAGAGCAGCTCGTGCTCCCGCAGCGAGAACTCATCTCCCGGCAGCAGCTGGCGGCTGCACACGGAGCAGCGGAAGCACTCGATGTGGTACACGCTGTCCCGCGCCCGCATCACCAGGTCGCTGCTGCTGAAGCCCACCTGGCACTGGGCGCACTTGATGCCGAACAGCCTGCGGGCCAGGGCGCGGCGGGCGTCAGCGCGGGGGACCCGGGCCCGGGACGCGCAGCCGTGTCCCCCAGCCCACGGGGGCCGAACCCGAGGTCCCGCCAGCTCACCTGACGTAGTCCCGCTTGCAGTAGGTTTTCCCGTCTCTCACGAAGCACGTGCACGTCTCGTCCAGGTACTGGCTGCACTCGGCGCACTTGAGGCAGGCGGCGTGCCACTCGAGGTCGGGCGACACCCGAAGGATAAACTGGTCGTGGATCTGACTCCCGCAGCCCACGCACATGGCCGTCCCGGGCTTCTCTGGCGGGGAAGGGCGCAGGGCCCGTGTCAGGCCTGACTGCCGACCCCGGCCGGCCTTGGCCGCTGCATCCCCAACCCAACCCTCTCTCGCTCTCTCGCTCTCCCTCTCTTACTCTTAGAAGTGCGACCACAAGGGAACGGAAAGCTTTCGAAAGGTCCAGAAAATAGGAAACGAAAACAACACAATCTCCTGACATTTCCGTTATCACGGTCTTTGAACGGGCGCGTCGTATCGGTCCAGATACAGACAGAACTAACGGGAGGCGGACGACAGCATAGTGACACCGGGGAGCCCCGGACGCCTCCGCGTCCACACTGGCAGCCAAGCCCGGATTTCCGCCCACTCACAACGACTCCCTCCAATCCCAACATCCACACCGCAGCTTTCAGCGCGGTCCCCGCTCAGCTTCTTCGACAGATCTTAAACACCGCGCAGATCAAGCGACTGAAATCTCTCTAGCTTCGAAAGACCGAAAGACAAGCAAACAGAAAAAAGAAATCCCATCTCCCTAAGTCAAACCTAATCGTCCTAGCAGAAAAGAGAAAGAATTCACAGTCTTGGGGTCAGTTCAGCCGGCTTGGGAAATAAAGTCTAATTATAAAATAAAACAACAGGATTCCAAAGGATAAACACTGCTACAGGCAAAATGCATTGGTTTTTTTCTTTATTCTCCCAAGTATTTTGTCAAATAGAAGCCACTTGTAGAATCCGCTAAACATTCTTCTGCATTGGAAATGTTGCATATTAAACACGCATACACACCCACACACACAGAAAGACTTACTCTTGGAATGATCCCCCATAGCACCCAGAAAAGGATAATGAAAAATAATATCCACCATGCAGAGAGAGATGTACGCAAAGCGTGCGGCCGGGGGCAGAAGGACCAGGGTCACGCGCCCAGCCTCTGCTCTTTGCTAACTAACTCCTGCCCCGCGGAGTTGAAGGGACGATTCCGCACCGGCCCGCACGCAGCATGACGTCAGCACGCACTCGCCCGGGCCGGAGCTGGAGGCGGGACCTGTAGCGTCGTCACCCGGCTCCCCCACAGCCGCGGGGACTGCGGGGGAGGTGATGGGGACCCGGAGGGTGGGCTTGGGTAGCGCCGGGAGATTGGCTGCGAGGACGTGGGCCAGCTCTGATTGGCGGGGAGTGAACAATGGAGCACAGCCCCCTCCTCCCTGAAACCTTCCAGGATCCGCTCTGCGGCCCCGGGTCCCGCAATCCCTGGGAAACTGCGTCTCCACCCAGCGGGCTCTGCCGCAGCGCCGCGCTTTCTGTGGACTTGCGGGGCGGTTGCCCCAGTCGCTGCCTAGCAGGGTGATGGACACCTGGGGATAGATAGGAGCCGTCGCTCCCTTAAAAGTGTTTTTCTTTTATAATTTTTAAAATAGGAATTCCTCCTGGGGACGACAGGACTAAGGGAGAAAAGGGGATCCGTTGGGTCGCGACCATCGCTGGTCCCGTGGGCCACCTTCCTCCCCTGTGCGCCTGAGCCTTTGTTCGGCTGGGGTCCAAGTTAGAGAGAACTGGTAGGAAATATCCACCTGGGTTTGGATAAACTCTATTCGGACTTTCCCACCCGCGCCGTCCGTAGAAAACTCGATGTTGCAGGTGGGTAAAGCCGGAAGGAATCCAGAGGCTCTAGCCAAGGTCCTGCTTCCACCCTTGCGGCGGCGGCTCTTTCTCCTCCCTCATCTTTTTCGTCTTTTTGGTTAAGTTAAAGCCGACTCCCACCCCCTTCTTTCTCCACTCTGCTGCTTGGCTCCTTCGAAGAACACTGTTGAGATGTGTTACACTTCCAGAATAAACGATTTTCACGAACTCTAATTGTGGATTTCATAAAACTGATTACAACGCAAATACTCAGAAACAAATGTGGGGCGAGGGGTAATTTGCTATCTTCCCGATGGCTTTTTAATCCTTAGAAAATCTGCAACTTCAACAAAGTCAGGACTTTTTTTTCCTTCACAAAATTCGCCATGAGTTTTGTTTGAAAGGGTTGAAAGACAAATGGATGAGGTATAAACAGCGTTTATCCATAGATGGTCTTTAAGTTCCCCACCCCCATTTTAAAAGGACACCAAGAACTTGATGCCTCTCTAGGTGGAGTGCGGGTGGGCTCCTGGGAGAGTCTCCACCCAATCCTATGTCCCCACTCGGTTGTCTGCAGGCCTCTCCGCCTGAGAGCGAATTGGGCGCGGCAGCCCAACTGCTAATAGCCAGAGGCTGTTGGGCTGGGAAACGGGTGCAGCCAAGAGCTCGGAGAGCTCTGTAGAAAGTCGGGGCTAGGTAGACCCTGGATGCACAAAAACCGCTCCTCCAAGGTGCTTCGGTGCAGGAAGCCGCCCTCTGGCTCTTTGCTCTACAGCCCGGTTTCTGCGGCTTTTGGCCCCCACCTTCACCCTCGGAGCTCTAGGGCTATCACTGGACCTGCCACTGCCTGTAAACCCCTGACAACAGGCTGATCCCTTTCTGTCTCATCCACTAGCGCCCCAGTGGCTCTCAGTCTCTGTGAGCTGTGTCAGGGGCTGGAGCCCTGCTAAGTTTGCTAGAAAACCCAAACCACCACGAGGAAAGTAAGGAGCCTCGAATCTTTGCCCTGGCCGCTGAGCTGAGCCCTCTGTGACTTCGGGTGTTTCATTCTCTTTCCCTCGCTTTTCCTCATCTGTAAAATGGGATGTCCTTAGACCAGCTATCTTTGCTTTGTAAAAATTAAACTAGTTTCAGGGAAAGCCTTAAACTCATACCTGGTGCAAAGGAGTTGCTCAGTGTGTGGTGACCATGGTAACCACAGTGGCTCTCTCTGTGTTGAGAGTCTGTGTTACCAAGACTGCCTTTCCTGTGTGGGCCTTATTGGAAGCGGGGTCTAAGCACATTCTGCCTGTTGCCCAACGATTTGTTTGTGAATGTAATGCGTGCGTGTTCTGTGTGCCTGCCCCGTGGATGGAAGGATCATCCTGCCCTAGGTGTGCCTGCCCTGTGGATGGGAGGATCATCCTGCCCTAGGTGTGGACTTTGTTTATTGGTGATGTTAGTGAGAACTCTGCACTGTGCCTGCTGTGTGGGAAGCTCCAGGCACACCAGGATAGTGTCCCCTCACTTTCCACCCCAAGACAGCCCCTTGCTAAACCTGGCTCCCTTTACCCCTAAGATCCCACTGTTCACCCTGGTACTGGCTCTCAGGAGGGAGCAGATCTCAGCAGGAATCCTAAGCTCAACTTTTAACCCTCTTCTGCCTATAGATACTCCCCCTTCCTAACAAGAAACCCAGTCTCTCGAGACTAAACTCAGAAGACTTCTAAACCACTCACCTCTATTTCTCTGAGAGGCCATTTTCAGGTCCCTCATGTGGTTCTCCTGGGCCACAGGAGTCCAGTGCTGGCATGGGAAACACATGGGTGTCTTTTGTCCTGCCTGCTTCTCTGTTCCCCTCCCCCAAACACACACACCAAGCTCCCCTTCCAGAGGGACAAGGTCCTCTTCTCTCCATTTCCCTGGCTGTGGCACCCAAGAGACCTTTCTCCTATCTTGTCCTTGTTGAGAGCCCTAACCCCAGCTATTGCAGGAGAAGACTTGAGGACTGCAGAGGAAGTCCCTGAATGTGTCCCCATTCTGTCATTGATACTGAACATGCTCACAGTTGGCCCAGGTGCAAAGGTCCCTGAGAAAGCAGGTGGTCTCCCTCTGTGATGACAACAGCTTCTAAGAACAAGCCTTGCTGAGGGAAGGAGCAGCAGGAACCTGTGGCCGGGGCTAGGGAGTCACCTAAATAGGGCAAAAAATGGAAAACAGACTGGCTTTTGTTTTTTTGGGTTTTTAGTAGTAGTAGTTGTTGTTGTTGTGGTGGTGGTGGTGGTGGTGGTGGTGGTGGTGGTGGTGGTGGTGGTGGGCTTAGGCAATTTTTCCATCCTTTCTACCCTTCCCATTTCCTTTCTCTTAGTACCAGGAGGCAGGACAGCGGGCGGGTCATGCTCCCCTTGACTGACAGGGCAGAGGTAGCGCATGCCTGCACAGATCCCAGCTCAGGACCCAGAGAGCCTGTGGCAGCCTGCACATGCACATTCATGCAGACACACAATCGGCTTCCTTTCCACATCTCCCCTTCCTGTTCTTACCCCTTCTTTTCCCGTAGATTCACAGACGTAAAAAGGCATACTGATCATGGTCAAGCCATCACCATAGACAACCAATACATGAGTCTCGGGGTCGTGTGCTTCAACATATCTCACAGAAATTCTAGGAATAGGTTGCTGTGGTCCAGTTACCCCTACATGACAGCTGACGAGCAGCGGTGTGGAAAGGCTACCTACCTCATGCCAGAGCATGCAACTATCAGAGAGGCAGCATTTGAATCAGGCTCTCAGTGTCCAGTGTCTGCTTAGGGATTCTTTGATGTGTATCGCCTCTCAATCACTCACAGAAGAAGCCGCTGGTAGTGGGAGGAGCCTCGATCTACACTCTGGATATCTTTTCAACACAATAACAAAATAGTCAACCAAAAAAAAAAAAAACAACAAGTTAAAGAAGAGTTATAACTGACCGTCTCAATTTTCGGTCCACAGTTGAAGCCCCTTGCTCTGAGGCTGTGGTAAGGCAAAAGAGCCAGCCAAAGAAATCCACCCTGATTCTGAGACCTGGGCCAGCCAAAGAAATCCACCCTGATTCTGAGACCTGGGCCAATGAAAGAAACACACCTTGGCCCTGAGACTTGAGCCAGTGAAAGAAATGTTTTTAGCCCTGAACCCAGAACCAAAGAAATACACCCTAACTCTGAAACCAGTGCCAAAGAAACACACTTTGTCCCTA
>NC_022012.1:49694616-49697593 GCF_000317375.1 Microtus ochrogaster | reverse complement strand
AGAGCAAGGGGCTTCAACTGTGGACCGAAAATTGAGACGGTCAGTTATAACTCTTCTTTAACTTGTTGTTGTTGTTGTTGTTGTTGTTGTTTTTTTGGTTGACTATTTTGTTATTGTGTTGAATATATATATATCCTGGCCCCCAAACTAGAGCCTAAAAGCTTTAAAAGGCCAATGAAAGAGTTTCTCTGAAATCAGCTGCCACTGACCAACTAGGCTAACCAATCCCTGAGCAGTCCCCCTTCTCCATGGGAAAACTCCACCCCTAAGAAGCCCTAAATAAGCCCTGGTCAATTTGCTGCTTATTTCTTCCACACTGGTAGAAGCAGCCAGTCTCCTGGTTTCTTTGCTCCCAATAAATCTATTTTCCTAGAGCAGAGCAGGACTGTAACAGTTTTGCTGGGGAAGCCAGAGCAGAGCGGGACCGGAACACTTATTTTGCTGGGGAAGCCTTTTCCTAGCAGCTGCAGAATTGTTACAACTTCGCAGGGGAAGTCCTAGAGCTGAGAGGGCAGGGCTGTAACACTTTCCCTGGGGAAACCTTCCCCTAGCAGAGCAGAGTTGTAACAACTTCCCTGGGAAGCTGCCTCTGTCACACTGGGGAAAACCTTCCCTAGAGCAGGGCTCTGAGCTGCTAAGCTTACTGTGGCCTGTGCTGTTCCCTGCTCCCTACTGCCAGACAGAGCGCTCTTCCACTGGAGCTGTAACACTCAGTGTTCCTTGGCTCGGGACTGCCAGGATCCCATTCCTTCTGAGCTGTGTCACCTCCAGGCGGAGCATCATGGCAGAGGGGGTATGATAGGACATGGCAGGATCCCTAGAAGTGGAGGTTTGAGGGGGACAGACCCACGACAAGAAATGCCTTTCATAGACACCTGTCCTATGCCATTCATCCAGGCCCGTTTCCTAATAGCCCATCAACTACAACCTTATCAATGGATTTATCTGTTGGTTAGTCAGTGCGCCCCAGGATCCAGCATCGTTCAATTCCACCTGCAGAATTGAAGCCCTCAATACATGAGCTATCTGGGGAGAAATTTTAAATCTGCATCATAATAATATTAGAAAAGAATCTGAGATTTATTGTGCAATATATAAACAACAGTGCTAGAGCTAAAAGTCAGGTTCCTTGGCCCAGGTCAAGGCGGGAGTACCTGCCTGAGGATGCCAGTCTACCCTGGTCCAATTCTGAGACCGAGCACCTCTAAGGCAGCTACTCCAGGCTTCTCCTCTTGCTCCTGCCCCACCCCTCCAAATACAAGTTCACAAGACCGTTCTTTTTCTCCAAACACTGTTGGAGATGCCAGTATTCATGACTTTACCACCATAGGCTTCTCTTGGGAGGTGGAGACCAGGGCACCATGCCTCAGTTGAGTGACTAAGGCCTGGGGAAAAGAAAAAACTGGGCAAATCAGGATGAGGCATTGGGCCCTCTGATACTGAGAGCCCACCCTCCTCCTAGTATGTATGGCTGTCTTTCCTGCCCCTTTAACAGAGAGCTACCTACCGGCTGACCCTTCTCTCCTTACCATTTCCTGAACACTTGCTTTAGAATGGACCCGGGGCTTAGGATCAAGTAAGACCCCGCCTAGAGCCTCCAGACACCTCCTAACAGGATTAGCCGCGGTGTTTGTAGATCCCACTGAAATGAAGTTGCTGCACTTCCTGTTCTAAATTTCAAGACCCTGACAACAGAGTGTAAAGCCCTTGTGACTGCAGAGGCTGTGGTCCCACGAAGCCAGCCCAGCCTTGCAGCACTGGGGCAGGTTCCAGTGTCATCTTTAAGCAGCTCAAAATCAATAACCTTCAGAAGTCAATCCAATTAGTGAGAGGTGGCTGAGACTCAAGCCCACTTCAGGCCATGAGATGGGTCATGATCTTGCGGTCTGTCCAGATGGAAATGGTTTTGTGCTGTTTGTTACTTTGTTTATGGTGGACAGGCTTCGGATTAAACTCTTCCATATTTAAACAAACAAGCCATCCCACAATCTACAGCACGCTTGTCTCTGGGACAGACACTGCGAGAGGATGCAGATGAGAGCTGGACAACAAAATCACCACAGGTCACTGCAGAAGATGGGGCGGTGGTGGCACACCCCTTTAATCCCAGCAGAAACAGGCAGATCTCTGTGAGTTCGAGGCCAGCCTGGTCTACAGAGTGAGTTCCAGGACAGCTACGGCTGTTTCACAGAGTAACCCTGTCTCGAAAAACCAAAAGGAAAAAACAAAACAAAACAAAACGGAGACAGATGAACACTTTTGTTAAACACACACACACACGCACACGCACGAACATATGTTTCACTCTATATCACGCCATCAAAGGCAGCTGGAGGAACACAGAGAGAGCTGGAAGCCAGGCTTCCTGCTAGATCATAAGAACAGGAGCCAACCACAGGAAGAACTATGGTGGCTGCTTCGGGGAAAACTGCAGTTCCCCATCTTTCCAGAAGGGGGAAACAGGCTAGCTCAGCAAGGCCTGGGAGTGATTCTGAGCATCTTGATTCAGGCGCCACAGGCTTGGAGTTAGGCCCTTGTCTCTTTAGTTCTCTAGTTTTGTTTTCTGAGGCAAGGAATCATGCACCCCAGGCTAACCTCAAGCTCACTAAAGTGGATAATCCGCACAAGGCTCATGAGCCTTCCGTCTGTACCTCCTACGCACTGGTTTTACAGGTATGCATCTCCAGACCCAGGTTACATGTCTGCTTAACAACACTGATATATTCAAATTAGAGGAATTGTCAGCATAAGCATTAATAATACCTTTCAAATTGTTAGTCACACAGCAGGATAACAATAATTTTATTTATTTTATTTTTACTTATATGTCTGTGTGAATATATATCACTTGAGTGCAGCAAACACAAGCCAGAGAAGGATGTCAGGTGTCCAGGACCTGGAACTTCAGGGAAGGATGCAGGTGTCCAGGACCTGGAACTTCAGGGAAGGATGCAGGTGTCCAGGACCTGGAACTTCA
>NC_022012.1:49688436-49694516 GCF_000317375.1 Microtus ochrogaster | reverse complement strand
GGTGTCCAGGACCTGGAACTTCAGGGAAGGATGCAGGTGTCCAGGACCTGGAACTTCAGGGAAGGATGCAGGTGTCCAGGACCTGGAACTTCAGGCAGCTGTGAGATGCTACATGTTGGGGTGCTAGGAACCAAACTCTGGCCCTCCACAAAAGCAGCAGCATTCCTTTATTTCCCCGTCTATTTATTTTACATCCTAGCTGCAACCTCCTCTACTTTCTTTCCTATCCCCCCAATCCCCTTCTCTTCCATCTCCATCCAGGAAAGGGCAGGTCTTCTGTGGGCATCAATAAAACATAGTTTTTCAAGTTGCAGTAAGACTAAGCAGCTCTCCCTGTATTGAGGCTGGGCAAGGAGACCCAGTGTGACGAGTAGGGTCCCCAAAGCCACTGAAAGAGTCAGAGACAGCTCCTGTTTTGGCTGTTAGGAGTCCTATAAAAGGACTAAGCTATACAACTGTCACACACATGCAGAGGGCCTAGGTCAGTCCCATGCAGGCTCCCTGGTTGTCGGTTCAGTCTCTGCAAGCCCCCATGAGCCCGGGTTAGTTAACTGTGAGCCTTTCCGTGGTCTCCTTAGCCCCTCTGGCTCCTACACTCCTTTCTCCTGCTCCGCGCAGTGTTCCTGAACTCTGCCTAGTGTTTGGCTGTGGGTCTCTTCTTCTGCCTCTCTGATGACAACTGGAGATGGCCAGGCTACTTATCCGCTGTTGCTAGGAGTCTAAGCTGGGGTCCTCCCCATAGGCTTCTGGGAGATTCTCCTGCCCCAGGCTTCTGCCCAACCCAGAAATTCTCCCCCCAACACTCCCCCTCAGAACTCCCCCCCTCCAATCCCGCCCCAACCTGATTGCTCGCTCCCATCCCCACCTGCCTCAATCCATTCACAAAATCTCTATTTCTCCTTCCCAGGGAGATCTGGGTGTCCCCACCCCCACAACCCCTATGAAGTCTCCTTGTTTCCTAGTCTCTCTGGGTCTGTGGATTGTAGCATAGATTTCCTTTATTTTACAGCTAATATCCACTCACTTGTGAGTACATACTGTGTTTGTCTTTCTTGGTCTGGGTTCCCTCACTCAGGATGATTTTCTTCTAGTTCCATCCATTTGCCTTCAAATTTCCTGGTATCCCTGTTTTTAACAGCTGCTTAATACACCACTGTGTAAATATACCAGGTTTTTTTTTTTTTGTCCATTCCTCAGTAGACAGACATCTAGGTTGTTTCCAGGTTCTAGCTATTACAACTATAGCCTCTGTGAACATAGTTGAGCAAGTGTCCTTGTGGTGTGATGGAGCATCCTTTGGGTGTATGCCCAAGAGTGGTATAGCTGGGTCTTGCCGTAGGTTGATGCCCAGTGGTCTGAGGAACTGCCACACTGACTTCCACGGTGGCTGCACAGTTGCAGCAAACACTCTTAACAGTTGAGCTCTCTCTCCACCTCATAACAAGATAACGTCCTAAGGGCCGACGTTCTCCGGGATGTGTTGGGTTTAAGTCATGTAGACTTGAGGGCCTGTGCTGTGGGCCCTTGCCTTTGTTCATGACGAATGGAAGACTCTAAAACACAAGACTCTCCTTTAACAAGCTGCTGTCCTTTCGATGGCTTTTCAGAATAGCTTCTATTCTTTCTAACACATATTCACAAGAAACTAAATGTGTGGGGGTTTTTTCTCCTAATAAAAAGTAAAGAGTCTTGTCCTATTTTGCCTGTTCATCACCTCACATCAAAAGAAGAAATTCAACAGCACCCAATAATGGACTCTGGCCAAGGACCAGAGCAGAGTCGCTGCTCCAGGGACCCTGCCATTGCACAACATCTCCTGGAGGTTTGAGCTGCCGGCAGGTTCCAAATTAGGTAATACAGGAGAACAGAATCCGGGTTGTCAGCTCTCCTCTGAGGAGACCGCCCAAGGTCTAATCATGGACAGATTGTGATTTGTGATTAGTGAGATTGGGATGGGCATTAGCCCGCTGCAGGAGGGAACCCAGTCAGGCGCTCAGCCGCTAGGAACGTGTAATTGGTTTGGAGGCAGGCAGATCCTGCCCCATATCACTGCGCTGAGCTCCATTTTGATCAACTTGAATTATGGACAGTGTGTGTTATTTATAGCTGCCTCAGACAGGCCTTATGGTTGAGAACAAAATCATAATGCTGCCCTTGTTGAAGCCTCATTCTGCTGAACAGCAGTATCACTGCTTGTGGAGAGAAGAGATTTATCACCCGCAGGCTCCTCATCACCTACAGCATCAGGCCGGCATTGTCAAGACCGTGCAGTAGGCCCAGGGCCAGGAGGCTAGCTAATCCTTGAGGGCTGGCCCTGCCCTCCATGGGATTTCAACAGAGAGGGAGAAGGTGAAACCAGATAGCAGGCGGCCACAGAATAAGGCCTGCTGTTCGCCAGTGGTGGTATTTGAGTTTGCTCACAGGAGAAAAAGCTCCAAGCACGGTGAGTTTAGAGAAGGGAAGGGAGAGGCAGCAAGGGGAGGTGTGGTTCCCTTCCTAGCAACTTCTGTTGCTAGGGGGAAAAGTGACGGCATTTTTTGTTGTTGTTTCTCTACTCTGTTGTCTACAGACCTGGCTCCCTGCTAGGTATTGTTCTTATTTATGGCCTTAAACTGGCTGCCAAAATGGTAGGACCAGACAGATGCCTCCTGTCTGCAACCAGTGGGAAAAGATGCCTTGTTTTCAGAACCCAGAAAACCTCTTTCTGTTTCACCAGCCCAAACTAGAAAGAGTTGCCCATTTCTGAAGCAGTCACTAGCCAGGAGTCAGGATGCCCTTGTTGGCCTTGACTCAGCAGCACAGGTGCAAACAGCAGGTGATAATAAAGGGTTAAATGAAGGAGCTCTCTAGAAGAAACAAACCTGTTTGCCTTGTCTATATTTTACAACCAAGTTTGTTATTTCTTTCATGACACAGAAGCAGTGCGCAGTTTGTAACTTTTATTTGTAGTGTTGGGGACTGGAACCCAGGGCCTCATCCATGCCAGCCAAGCTCCCCACTGCTGAGCTCCTGCCTCAGCCCCAGGCACTGCCTCTTGTCAATATCTGCTCAACTCACGATGGCATAAGTAAGAAAAAATAAGTTTCTCTCCTATAAGGTAGCAATGAACAAGAATAAAAATATTCTAGAAGTTAGTATACTGTAAACAAAAATACTAAAAATCTTGTCATTAATTCAACAAGAAATGTCTGAGGTCAAAATGAAGAAAGTTGTCCTAGCCAGGGTCATAGGAAAGAAAGCAAATGTCTAAGAGTGTCAAAGCATGCTGTGGTCTGAGTCATAGGAGATGGTTTCTCCTCCAGTTAGTCAATAGATGATCAAAGCTATAAAAACAAGGCAGTATAGTATACATATAATTAAATTGTCAGTGGAGTTTGACTAAATAATTCTGAAGACAAAGTGAAGGTGAAAGGTTTTGGGAGAAGGGAGTAAGCTTATAAGTTGATCAAAGACAAAAATCATTTTGTTTATGAGATACTCAAATGCATGGAAACAGTCAGTAGATTAAGGCACACCCGGGGACTGACTGGATAGGCAGGGAAAGCCACATTGCCAGTGAGTGTGGAGGAAATCTCACAAGGCTCCACCATTGCTGACCACCGAAACGTTAGCCAATCCTAAGTGATCAGCTCTAAAGCTGTGTAATGTGGACAGCAGTTTGTATGGGTGCATACAGACATATGTATACACAAGGAACAATAACTATGACTTTGAGATGGGGACATAGGAGGAGTTGGAGAGGAGAGAGTATGGGATGGGAATGATGTAAATACGGTACACATGTATGAAATTCTCAAAAGAATAAGTAATGTTTTCTTAAGAGACAAAACTGAACTTTTTACTTGATAGTTATTAAATGCAAACGAAATGACCATATGATCGACTAGCCCTGCATGCTGGAGACTGTCCCAGGCCCCTAGCATGCAGTCTTGCACCGTCTCTGAGCATCTCATCCCCAGCCTGGTAGACATTGTTGATACATCTGCAGATAGATTGCTTTGTACACCATTCACCCAAATCTTCTTCACGTGAATTCAAGATTCAAAGGAATGATACAAACATGAGGTGCATGTAAGCATGAGTGTGCCCCTGAGCCTGGCCCTGTGAGTGACACCGTCAAGAAGACAGACAGATGGCAGCTAGTCACTGTTTACCACAGACAAGGGGTGGGTGTCCTGATGGAAGTCTCCAGAACACACAAAGAATTCAACTACCAGTAAGACAGACAACAAGAACAGGCTCGAAGGAAGAAAACCTCTGATCAACATGGAAGACCTGCAGTCTTGTAAGGGTTGGTTATCTACGTTGTGCGACAAATCACCGCATATACAGTGGCTTAAAGCAATGCGGTCATTATCTTACAGGTTTCTTTTTTTAAAAAAAAGTTTGTTTATTCGTGTATTTTATGTATATGAGTGGTCTGTCTTCATGCACACCAGAAGAAGAAATCTGATCCCATTACAGATGGTTGTGAGCACCAGGTGGTTGCTGGGAATGAACTCAGGACCACTCAAAGAGCAGTCAAGTGCTCTTAACCGCTGAGCCATCTGTCCAGCCTCATATTACAGTTTCCATAAGTCAGAAGCTGGGCTTGGTTGAGATGGACTCTCTGTTCTAGGTAGCACAAGGTTGAGGCCCAGGAGGTGGCTGATGTATTTGTCATATCGAAGCCTGACTAAGGAAACACTGACTTCCAGGTTTGCTCAGACTGGTGACAGAAGTCATGTCCTTATGGTTTTATTATATGATAGTCAGCTTTCATCTTCAATGCCAGAAAGAGAGACAGACAGACAGAATACAGAGTGACAGACAAAAAGATACTATGGTTCTAGTTTTAAGCCACCCTCTAGAAGAACTTACCTGACTATGTATGTAGGTAATCTCCCTTTTGTTTAACAAAAGTTCAACTGATTAGGGATTCTAACAACTTCTGAAAAATCCTTTCCCTTCCTGTAGATTGTCTTCATTAGGGAAAGGGAGGAAACTCACAACTATTTAAGGTATTGTACAAAGGTCTCCTAGATAGCTCTATCTGCCATATTGACACCTCCTACAATCATTTTGAGGGAGCCACAACGGAAGGATTGTCCAATCAGATTGGCCTACGGCCCTGTCTTAATGACTGTTGTGGGAGGTCCCAGCCCACGGTGGGAGGCACCCTAGGGCAGGGAGGCCTGGACCCTACAAGACAGCTAATTTAGCAAGAGCCAGAGAAGCTGTCAGAAGGCAGCATTCTTCTATGGTTTCTGCCTCCAGTTTCCTGCCTTGAGTTCCTGCCCTGACTTCCAGAAATGATGGATTGTGAACCAACAGTGTAGGATGAAATAAACCCTTTCCTCCCCAAGTTGCTTTTGGTCTTAGTGTTTATCACAGGGAGCATACTAGAACATAAGGGATGGCTCACTGGGGGTCACTTTAGGGTATTGTGCCACATTAGAAGTCAAAGAAGGCTTTAACTATATGCCTTGCCTGTTGTAGTTTTTGTTTGTTTGTTTGTTTTGTGTTTTTGTCTCTCACACTAACAAATATTTGAAAAAACAAAAACCTGAAAATTCTGTGTGGGCAAGGAGTAGGGACTTGGTTCTCTGACAGCCTGCAGAGGGCACACCAGGTGGTAAGCATTCTGAAATCATTTAGCCAAATTTATCTAAGAATTCAAACTCTAACTCTTTGACTTAGCGGTCCTTGTGCCAGAAGCTGTACTAAGGAAATACAAGTTAAACATTTTACCGTGTGCTTACACTAACACTTGGTTGGTAATACCCACAGCTGGAACGTGGAGATGAGCAGAAGCAGGAGGTGGGCTAAAGAATAAAGAAACCTTGACTGGCGTGCACAGTGCTGTCTCAGGGCTTTGGAGTCAGGGTTCAAGCATCGAGTACAGCCGGCAGGGGTCCAGCTCTCCCACTTGAGGGCTCTGTGAAATGGTATTTCTTAACCACTTGCGCCTTGATGAAGAGAAGAAAACACAATAGTACCCACCCTGGGTTTCTTCTGAGGGTTAAATGTCTCATCCATGTGCCGGGGCCATGTCTGTGTGAACAATTGTTAGGAGGAGGAGGAGGAGGAGGAGGAGGAGG
>NC_022012.1:49664148-49688261 GCF_000317375.1 Microtus ochrogaster | reverse complement strand
AGGAGGAGGAGGAGGAGGAGGAGGGGGAAGAGGAGGAGGAGACTCCCTGGCTGTGCTGGTTAATTTTTTTTTTAACTTGACTCAAACCTAGACATATCTGGGAAGAGGCCATCTTAGCAAGCCTATAGGATGTGTTCTTGATCAATGATTAATGTGAGGAGGGCCCTCCCTTTCATATTTTTATTTTTTAAGGAGATAGTCTCTCCCAAGAAAAGCCCTAGCTGGCTTTTACAATCTTTCCACCCCCTCTTCTTCAGCATTCCTAGGTTCTAACTTATAAGGATTGTGCTGTAGATGTATTATTGGAGATCTGGACCCCAAAGTCAGTAGTTCTCTGCATTTTGACCAGTTGTGGCTTTCTGTAATGGAAAAAAAAAGTAAAAACGAAAACAAAAAACCAGCGTCTTTGATGAGAATTGAGAGCTACACTTATCTGTGAATATAAGGATAAGCGTGTAGAATGTAGTGGAAATTGTGATTTAGGAAGGTGGCAGTAGCAGATTCTCGTCCAGGTTGGTTGGCTAGGTTGACAGTACCAGGCATGAATTACCTCCGACTGAGCGAGACTTAAGTCCAATTAGGTGGTGGCTGATTATGCCAGGATATAAGTACCACTATCACACCTTTAGAGACATCCTGCCTTCCTGATCATTGTTGTGGTTCATGGGCATTGCCCTGATTCTCTCTAGTCGGTTTTCTCCCTTGTCAGCTTGCATGGCTCCTTCAGGTACTTCCTTAGGAAGGAGGCTTCCATGTCAGAGCCAAAGGATTTCTCCAAGTCCTGTATCCAAAACATGTGCAGTCTTCAGCAGTGCGATCTTACTATTTTCTAGAGAGCAACCAATGACTACAGCAATAGCCTGTATTGCGGGGGAGTCTCTTGGACTCTCCTGACCAAAATGCCAGTATCTTTAAAACGTAAGGTGGAGATCGAGGACAACATTGACATCTGGCTTCTATATACACATGTTCACATTTACACAGGCACACATACAAGCATACAACACGCACACACACTTCTTATTGATGTACCACTATATTAAAACAGAACCTAAAAGGCCAGTTTTGAAAAATAAGCCACGGTAGACTTGTACAGCTTGGCACCATCTGCCTAGCATGTCTTTTTCTCATGAGTATTGTCTGTCATCAGTCCCACTGGGGTCTTTACTGGAAATTTCAGCTTCTAAACTGAAAATTGCAGTCCTCTGAACTTGTGATTACCACAGGGCGGGCGAAGGTAGACACTACTCTGACAAGCACTGGGATCATGGTAATACTTTAATTACCAACGGTGCCTTTTAAGGGAGCGCCTTTTTCTCTTTCTCGTGGGGAGAAGATGTCTATTTCTGGAACATTCCCCATAGCTCTCTAGAACATAAGCTCTTGAGAGCAAGTACTACGTCTGTGTTCCTAAGCCTAGCTGAGGGTTAGCTTTAATTGTCAAATAGACACATCTAGCATCTCCTGGGAAGAGGCTAAGTGAGGGATTGTCTGCATCAGGCTGATCTGAGGGCCTGTCTGTAGGTAACTGTCTCACTTCCATTAATTGAAGTGAACAGACCCACCCACTGTGGGTGGCATCATTCCTTATGCAAGGGACTTTGAACTGTGTAAGAGTAAATACATGACCATATGTACGTTCATCCATTCCTTGCTCTTGACTGTGGATGTAATATGACTGGCTGCATCAAATCCTTGCTGCCTCAACTTCCCAGCAATAATGGACTTTAACCTGGAATTAGGAGCTAAAGTAAACCCTTTCTCCCCTAGGTTGCTTTTGTCATGGTGTTTATCATAGTAACAACAAAAGAAACTAAGATAACGGTCTAAGCACACGGTGAACGCCCCATGGGCAGTTGTTGATGGTGTCTGGGTGTCCTTCTACATAGGCTGGTGGGAGCCATTTCCAAGATGGTGTCCAGGGATCCCAGCCTCTTGCTCTCTCTTGCTCCCTAGATTGTTCCAGGTCTGATTAAAGCCACTAGTAGAGTTTAGCAATTATAATGGCATATAATCCTAAATTTAGGTTAGAAAAGACAAGGAGGGGAGGGCAGGAAGCACCACATGACAAAGACGTTAAGCCTCCAGTCAACAGCAGAACAGTGAGCCGGAAGCTGTTCTCCAACCCCGTTTGAGCTCTAGAGACTGCATCCCTGGTTACTACATGAATACAGCTTGATAGGAGATACTGAACCACAGCCGCCAGTTAAGCCGCTCCGGGACAACACACCTTCAAACACTGGATGACAGGCGGTATTTGACACCACTGAATGAGGAGGTGGAGCTGTTTGTTAAGCAGCAACAGGTGACACTGTCAGTTAGGTATGAGGTAACCTCCCAAAGGTTCAAGTCCTAAAATCTTAGACCCAGTCAGTGGAGCTTCTGAGAGGTGCTAGCTTCGTCAATAGATTGATTAATCAAAGGTGGAGGCAACTGGAGCAAGCAAGTCACGGGGAGAGGCCTTTTAAAGGGTAAATCTGGCTCTAACCCCTTTGTGCCTTCCCTCCTCTGCTTCCTAGCCACCACAAGGAGAGCACAATTCCATCTCTGTGCCACAATTGCATCTTCGCCACACCACAACCCCAAAACAAAGGAGCCAACAGGCTATGCACTATGATCTCTAAAATCTCGAGCACAGTTTTCTTCTTTTTGGTCATTTCCCCCAAAGGCGTGTTGTCATGGCAATGAACGGGCAACCTGGCAAGTAACAATACATACCAGCACACATTTTCACCCACAGCCTGTGCAGAAGGTATGGGCCTCCCCCTCCTACCATTTACTACTCTGAATAGAACGCCAACGAGACTGAGAAACCTGTGTGGACACCTCAGCTGAACCCAGAAAACACTGGATGCACACCCGGGTCAGGCACCTGCTCTCCCTGAGAGAACAGTGATGGAGGAAGGTCATTGGTTGATTTAATAAAGAAGCTGCTTGACCTGATAGGTTAGAACGTAGGTGGGAGGAGCAGAACGCTGAGAGGAAGAGGAAGTGAGCTCAGAGACTCGACAGCTCCGGGCTCCCAGGCAGACGCCTCGGAGAGACACGATGCTCCTCTCTTGCGGGCAGAGGCGAGAGCTCTGCTCTCTGAGGCACACGCGATGAAGCTCCGACCCAGGATGGACGTAGGCTAGAATCTTCCCGGTAAGCGCACCTTGGGGTGCGACACACATGATTGGAAATGGGTTAGTCCAGGTGTGAGAGTTAGCCGAGAAAAGGGCTAGAGCTAAAGAGCCAAGCAGTGTTTAAAAGAATACAGTGTCCGTGTAATTATTTCGGGTAAAGCTAGCCGGAGGCGGCCGGAGTGGCGGGGAGCGGCCCGCCGCTCCTATTACTACAGAACAGAGTCATTACATTTATCCCACTCAAACAACCTCAGCTTTAAGTCTGTCGCTCTGTTACCATTCGGGATTTCAACATCTGGTAATAATAAGACTCACAATTATTAAAAATACACCAAGGGGAGCTGTTTGCATAGCCTATAAAGGCTCGGTTTCACAGTCATGCTTTTCAAACAGAGAGATGACAACACACGGGGTCGGTGGGGGGGGGGGAGTGGAGCCAAGCCAAGCGTCTGCATGTGGCACAGCGGAAAGCACCTGTGCGTATTTTCAGATCAAATAAAGGAGTCCTATTGGCAGAAGTCGACAGAAGGTAAGCCCATTCTCATGCCCTGTCTTTAGAAAAGCAAAGTAACTCTTGTTGAGAACACACATGAGCATGGAAATAGAAGGAATCCATATCTATTTCTCTCTGGGCCACAGCAAATTGAAGGAAGGACCACCTGAAAACAGGACCATGGAGTCGTCATGAGCTTCTGAAAGCTTAGTAAAAACGGTAGGTTGGTTGTGCTGTGCAAACAGAGCTTCTAGACAAACCTCTGAGCCTCTGTCTTATCCAGACATTCTGGAGCAGCCATAGGAGTGAATTGTAACTAACCAGACTCTTACAGATAGACAGGAGTGGAGGGTAATGTACGGATGAGAGACAGTAGTGACTGTAACATATGGATGCTTTGCCTGTACGTGTGTCTGCACTCCCTGTACATGCAGTGCCTGCTGAGGCCACACGAGAGTGCCAGATCCTCTGGAACAGGAGTTACATGTGGTTGTAAGCCACCATGTGGTGCTGGGAAATGAATCCTGGTATTCTGGAAGAGTGGCCAATGCTCTTAACCTCTGAGCCATCTCTCCATCCCCCCACTAGCTTTCTTGACCACCTGGCTGGGGATGGATGCACAGCACACAGTGGGCTGGACCACCCTGGGTCAGTTAGCAGTTGGGAAATGCTCCACACATGTCACAGGCCAATCCGATGGAGGGAAGTCTTCCCACTGAGAATCCTCTTCCCAGATGACTCTAGGTTTACATCAAGTTGACTGCTGAAGCGAACCATACTGTTAGCACAATCTTTTCATCTATGTTGCTCCAGGTATCAGTACTTCACTCCATATTATTTATTTTACGGCTATATCTCACTCTGTCTATTTATCAGTTGAAGAACATTGTTTTCCCTTGTTGACTATTATGAATAATGCTGCCACTCCCCAGTTCCTTAAGATTTTGCCTTCTCATGATTTTGCCAGTCCTCCCCTGCCCATATGTTTAAATATAGGTTTTATACATGACAGAAAATGCTGTGCTTGTCTGAGTTTGGTTTATTTTTCTTAATGTAATGACTTCCAGTTCCACACATTCTCCTTCAAATATCATGATTTCATTTTCATTACAGCTGAATAAAATTCAATTGTGTATATGTGCTACTTTTTCTTTATCCATTTGCTGACGGACATCTACGCTGGTTCCATTCCTGGCTATTGTGAGTAGGGAAGCAATGAGCATGAGTGGACAAGTATCTCTATGGTATCCTGATTTAATGTCCTTTGAGCTGGTATGCAAGAGTGGAATAGCTGGGTCATATTATAGTTACATTTTTAGTTTGGAAGCAATCGCGTATTGATTTCCATAGTGGCTGCACCAGTATACATTCTTCCCAGCAGTGATCACGACTCCTCTTTCCCTACAGTATTCATTGTCCTTTGTTTCCTTTGTAATAACCATTTGACTGAGGTGAGATAGAATCCCAAAGCATTTTTTTTTGTTAGCTTTTGTTTTTCTGAGACAGGGTTTCTGTGTGTACTCTTAGCTGTCCAGGAGCTCTTGTTGTAGACCAGGCTGGCCTCAAATTCACTGAGATCCTCCTGCCTCGGCCTCCCAAGTGCTGGGATTAAAGGGGCCACCACCCCCTGATCCAGGATGTTTTTAATTTGTATTTTCATAATGGCTAAGGCTGTTGCTTGTATATCTTTGGAGAATAGTCTATCCATTCATGAGTCCATTTATTGTTTGATTTTTGTAGTTCACATCTATTCTAAATATTAATTCCTGGTCTAGCTTTATATATAGCTAGTAGCCAAAGATCTTTTCTCTTGGTTTTGGTTTGCTTGCTTTTTGCTGGGCTTTGTTATTGTGGCACTGGGGACTGAACTGGGGCTGTGGAGCTGTGAATCAAGAGCTCACTTTCAGAATCTGCTTGGTACTTTCAGTAGCAGCCACTTTCAGAGTACCTCAGTCTGTACATCTTCTAGTGTCTTGTTTCTCTGGAGCCCGAAAGATTTCATTGAGAAGTTCTATAACTCTTTTGTTAGGCTTATTTCTACATATGTTAAGGCTATTGTGAATTGGGGTTTTTTTTTGTGAAAGTTTATTAATGATATATAGAAAACTACTGTTTTTTTATAATTTGGCTTTTGTGCTTTACAACTTTGCCAAAGGTGTTTATCAAATTTGAGAGTTCTTTCTCTTGTCTTATTGATGCATTGAAAACAATAAACACTAAAGTGAATAAGAGCAACGAGAGCAGTCATTCATATCCTGATGTGGGAGTCTTCTGTTTTGTGTTGATTTTATTGGTTAAATAAAGAAACTGCCTTGGCCCTTTAATAGGACAGAAAATTAGGTAGGCAGAGTAAACAGAACAGAATGCTGGGAGAAAGAAGCCGAGTCAAGCAGTTGCCATGATGCTCCCATCCAACACAGACGCAGGTTAAGATCTTTCCTGGCAAGCCACACCTCATGGTGCTACACAGATTATTAGAAATGGGTTAAAGCAAGATGTGAGAATTAACCAATAAGAGGCTAGAACTAATGGGCCAGGCAGTGTTTAAAAGAATACAATTTGTGTGTTGTTATTTCGGGTATAAAACTAGCAGTGCGAGAACTGGGCAGGAACGCAGCCCGCCACTCCTACTACAATATCCTGCTCCTTATTTTCAAGTAAGTCTTCCCATTTTCCCATTTAATAATACTGACTCTAGGTGTGTTACATACTGCCTTTATTATGTTGACTCTGTTCCCTTTATTCACCGTTTCTTCCAGGACTTTACTATGAAGGGATGCTAAACTCTGTCAAAGAGCTTTTCTGCATCTGTTGAGATGATCATGTGATTTCTGTCCTTAAACATAATTTTTTAAAATGTATTTTTATTATTTTTAATTATGTGCATGTATTTATGGGGTATGTGCACATCAGTGCAGGTGCCCACAGAGGTATCAGTTTCCCCCTGAAACTGGCATTACAGGCAGCTGTGAACTGCCTGACTTGGGTGCTTAGAATCAAACTCGGGTCCTTTGAAAGAGCATTGCCTGCTCTTAACCACTGAGCCATCTCTCCAGTCCATGGCCATTTCTCTAGTTCTTCTGATGGTTGGTCTATGAAGACTATTGCAGTAAGTGTTTGGTCTGTAATGTACACATACATCTTTCAGCATAGATAGACAATGTCTTGCTATCTAGTTCAACAACAGGATGACTTGTGTTGTTCTGAATTATTGCTCAGCTTACTAACTATCCCAGCTTCTCCCTCTGCCCAATTCTGCTTCTATTACATCCCTAACACTCAAATGGATCCTAGAGCATAGCTTGATATGTACTTTCGCCTTTTTTCGGACCCTACTTTCTAGAAAAACCAGAGTACAAAACTGTCAGAAAAAAGCAAGCAATACAAGATGGGGCTTCAGATGTCTATTTTTTTGGTGCAATGGCACTGAGAATCCCACCACATCTGGTAACCAGAACACAGATACCTTTAGCGTACGGTGGTACTTCACCTGCTAGAGGTTATACGAGTGTTGAACTGGAGTTGTGTGCTCCTGGTATGTAACATGCTAGACATTTCAAGATATTTGGGGTAGAGAATAGTAATGACAAATAGGATAGCTTGAGGGGTAGTTAGGCTGTTCTATAAAAATATTACAGGAGACTAGGGATTGTTAATAGTCAATCAAGACCCACATATAAAACGAAAAGATCTCCTTGACGATACACCATAAAACAAACATCAGAATGTAACCTTTAAGGGTCATTTCACATTTTCATCAGCAGTGTTGTCCCTGAAGAAACCAAACTGAACCTGGAGGATAATGACTGATAGCAGAGCAGCTAAACCCGTTCAAGCGGTAGTTGTCCAGCAGTCACCACACCTAGTTTGGCATCTTTACCAGAGGAAATGAACATAGCAGCAAATCCATTTTAGTGGTCACTGATTTGGCAAGTGCGTTCTAGCCCTGTGAGAAAAGCAGATTCAAAACGGTTTTCATCCAAGTACAATAAGCAACACTATATTACAGTCTTGCCCCAGGGCTCTGCTAACTTTTAGCATCTGTCATAACAGCCTGAAGAGATCTAGACCATCTGGACACACTGCAGAATGTTGAACCACCACATTCATGACATCATTCTAATTCAGCCAGATGGGCAAAAAGTGGAGAGCACATTAGAGACATTCATCTGACACAGATCCTTCAATGTGTGTGTGTGTGTGTGTGTGTGTGTGTGTGTGTGTGTGTGCGCGCGCGCGTGCAAACCCTCTAAAGCAACAGTTCTCAACCTTCCTAATGCTAGAACCCTTTAATATAGTTCCTCATGTTGGGGTGACCCCTAGCCATAAAATTATTTCATTACTATTTCATAATTGTCATTTTATTAGTTATGGATCATAATGCAAATATCTGATATGCAGGATATCTAATATGAGACCATATGAAATGATTGTGACCCAAAGATTGTGAACCTCTGCTCTAAAGATTCAGGGACTCGCTGCACCGTAAGATACTTAGGGGTCCAAAGACAGGGGCATGCTAGGCTATCCCATCCAAATGAAAAGACAAATATTACACCTTGTACTTCCCAAGATGAAGAAGGAACCCTATGCCTGATAACCCTCTCTGGGCTCTAAATACAGTGTGTACTACACCTGAAAATACTGTTCCAACTCACATACGAGGTGACACAGAAGGCTGACAGATGTGCGTGAGCTCAGCGCAGGGGATCTAGGTTGCAGTACAGACAGTCCTGCTACTTGGTCGTTCATGTTTCCATCAAGATTTTATGGCAAACTCTCTGGAGTATCATCACCCAACCCCCTGTGGTATGTGCCAAATCACGACATCTGAAGTAGAGATTTATAGACCTTCAAAACATAAAACAAAAACATCATTAAATAACAACAAACAATCTTCTGGTGTAATACTAGGCTTAATTATAGGGCATCAAGTGACCAAATGTCGGGCATTCACTATCGTGAGGTGGGATCCATAAGGCCAGTAAATCATAGTATCAGGTAGGTTGAAGCAACCCATTCTAGGGAGGAACTGGTATATTTAGAAATGAGTACAAGTAGAAGCAGAAGGTACAGCAATGTGCAAGGCTGGTGGCCTAGTCCCCATGAGCACTGCTATACCGGTCCCAGGAAACACTATAGCTTTAAGAAGAGCCCTTTAAAACCTCCTAGCAAGAGGAGAAATCCCTTATGTGGCTAGGGGGAGTCTTTCAGTATGTGATTGCGGACTGAACATAGCAGGTGCGCTACAGCTGTACTAGGGCACAGTTTTGAAAGACGGTCATGAAGGGAGATGCTTTCAGAACTAGAACTTCAGAAAGGTATGCTTGAGAATCCTGGAGGGGCAGAGGCTAGATGACTGGAAGGCCAGGGACAAGAAGGTTTGGGACAGAGACATGAAGACGAGCATATGGAAGAATCCATCTTGGTAGAAGAACCAAGTCATCCAGACAATAATGCCTAGACTCACTCAGCCAGCCTTTGTCATTACCCAGCCTGTGCCAGCACTAATGACACATGGATTCAGAATCACTTAGGAGCTGAGCCCCAGAGCAATTCTGTGAGGGAGCTTCCAGAGAGGTTTAACTAAAGGGTGAAGACCCACCCTGAATGAGGCAGCACTATCCCATGGGCTGGTGGCCCGAACGGAATGAGAGTGAAAAGTGGGGCAAGCTGAGCTTGTAATTTTCTGCAGGGTCCCGCTGAAACAAATCAAGGATCACTGTATCCCAAACACATTCTGTAATCCAGATGCTACTATTTTGATAGATAAGCAGACCGACATGCTGAGGGCTCACTTAAAGCAGAGCCTGTAGGCAGGACCTTACAAGGACTGGGGTACATCTTTCAGAGTGTCAAGTATCTCTTGAATCAGGGGGCAGAGGCAGGCAAATTTCTGAGTTCTATGTCAGCCTGGTCTACAGAGGGAATTCCAGGATGGCCAGGTGTTGACTGGGGTTTTCTGTCTTGTCTAGTTCCCACAATCGTTAAGTCCCAAAGAAATCACACAGAGGTCTACATTAGTTATAAACTGATTGGCCCATTAGCTCAGGCTTATTAACTTTTATAACTCATATTAGCCCATTTCTCTTGTCTATGTTAGCCACGTGGCTTGGTACCTTTCTCGTTGAGGTAGTCACATCTTGCTTCTTCTGTGGCTGGATCAGGACTGCAGACTAGGACTTCCTTCTTCCCAGAATTACCTGTTCTCATTGACCCGCCTCTGCTTCCTGTCTGATTGTCCCACCTCTATTTCTTGCCTGGCTACTGGCCAATCAGCGTTTATTTAAAATACAATTGACAGAATAGAGACCATTGTCCCACACCAGCCAGGGATACACAGAGAAACCCTGTCTCTAAAAACAAACAAATGAAAACAAATAAACAACAACAACAACAAAAATCCTGTCAGGTCCAAAGGAAAGGGAGGACCAAGTGGCTAACCGTGGTGCCTGTTAGCACACCAGAGTGTCTGCTGGCCTCCAGGCTCACTCAGCACCTGTGGCTCCCCTCAGCTCTTCTCCCTCTTCCCCTTCCCCCACCAAACTGCTCCAGCTCCTGGGCTTCCCTTCCCCCAGCATGTCATTTCGTCATTTCCGTAAAACCCTGCCATTTTGGCACCAGATGTAGAAAGCGAGGACATGACTGCTCTGAGGCATGGCTGACAGGAAGGTTTGTATTTGTAGATATGAGAGCACAGCCTGAGGCATCTGGAAGAGTCCAGGGCAGGGAGAGAAAGTAAGAGAGTAAACATGGCCAGGAGACCAAACTGTGCCGTGGGGCAGGGGCAATGGAGAGACGAAGAGAGACACACACAGAGAGATAGAGAGACAGAAAGGGGGGGGGGAGAGGGAGAGAGAGAGAGAAGAGGAGGGACACAGAATCAAGAAGAGTATCAAGAGGGCTCATGGCCAAAATGGCAGGGCGGAATGAGACAATGGGGGAAGGGAAGCCCAGGAGCTGGAGCAGTTCAGTGGGGAAGGGGAAAGAGGGAGAAGAGCTGAGGGGAGCCACAGGTGCTGAGTGAGCCTGGAGGCCAGCAGACACTCTGGTGTGCTAACAGGCACCACGGTTAGCCACTTGTCCTCCCTTTCCTTTGGACCTGACAAGTTCTACTGTGCTACAGCCGTCATCTGGGAACTCTGGGGACTTACGTGCAGGACCCAGAAGTCAGGAAGGAAGGCCGCCATCTTGATCAATAGCGATCTAAGAGGCATTGCATACACTACAGTAACCCTGGCTTGAGAAAGGCCTGGTGGTCATGGACTTTGGTCGTCAGCCTATGAGGCACCCAGTTAGCGCAGGCTCAGTGGAGGTGCTGCAGAGGGAGGAGACAATGAGCGTCAAGGGTGGTTCACAGCCAGAGTGTCCCACGAATCTCTGTTTTCCACCAGGAATCCTGGAGGGGCCGTGCCTAAACGAGTAGTCAAGTATTCAAAGTAACTTTTCTCCCCTCCCTCCTTTCGCTCTCTTCCTTCCTTTGTTCTTTGTATAGTTATTTCTATAAATAGCAACCACATACAAACCAGCTACCGGGAACTATGCCTCCTGCCTCCAAAACATCTCATAACAGAGAGGGAAAGACCAGTTTCCCAGCACTGATAGGGAGCAAGGTCCTAACATCAGTCTTCACATACACATGTCTCTGGTACTTGACATTCATGTAAATGTAGAAACATATCTATCTGTGCCCTCCCTCCTGAAGTTCTTCAAGGACATTCTTCTGTCTTCAGAGTGAGTCTGGTTATTTGTTACAGAGGAGGGCCATTTTCTCTGTCTTCCTTTGCACTGCTGCTGCTCTGCCCGGAACTATCATGTCCCATGGGCATTGTGCCTCTGCTGGGCACAGCTACTGCTGATTCACTGGAGCCTGGGGTGTGCCAGAGCCATCTCAAAGGGGGGGGGGAGATTCTCTCCTCTTTAGTGTTTTGCCTTGTCATGAAGGCAGGAAGGAGGTAGCTCACGTCTCAATTAAAATCTTTTTTTTTCAATAAAAATATCTTTTAAAAAATTTTAAAGTGTGCATATTTTTTCTTCTTTCAATTGTACTTAGATTTGAGCCCAGTTGGGAGTTGTGTTGCAAGGAGAAACTGATCACAGTTCCTCAAGAGGCCAGCTTCACAGGGTGGGCACAGTCACAGTCCTCCGCAAGGGTGGTCTTGTATAACACGGGTTCTCACCTGGTTCACAAAAAATCAAGGGAAGTGAAGAAGATAAAGACTCCTTGCAGGGGAGTGGGGGAGGATCTTAGTGAAGAAACCAGCTCTTAAGGGTGAAATACACCCTGTGAGGTAGGGCTTGAGTTTTGGGGGACATCTTGAGAAGTCCGGAAGGCAGATAGATTGGTAGATCCAAAGAGCAAGAGAGATTTTAACAGCCCCGGGCATTGATGCCAGGGGGTGGAAGTGGGCCTGCCCAAAGACAGGAGAAAGTGGGGAGAAGATCAGGGTGGACCTCATGTTATACCACCCTCACTCGAATCAGACCCCAGCTTGCTAGTGAGACCTCCAGCCGTTCTTCCTCCTTCTCCCTGCAGCTCCACAAGCCTGACAGGGATCTTCGGTCCAGCTCAAATATCGTCAACTCAACAGACCCTTCCCTGCTAGTAGCGACGATTAATTTATTTATATCATGTATAATAGGCTTTTTTTTTTTGCATATTTTCCCGGAGTTCTGTAAGGTCTCCAGGGCAGGACACCTAATGCACGTTTAAATTCTCCTCACTCTGGCACATTACAGTTGCAGAGCTGATACCGTGAATAAATGAGCGAGGAAAAGAATGAATGGAGCGAGGGGTCTTCTGCACGGCTGGAAAGCTGCGGTCAGCTGACCAGTTAGTCCAGACAATGTCACCACTGCAGGTCTGCGACAGTCTGAGACCAGACGCTGCCAGCGCGTGCGTCAGTCCACACCCTTACCTTTGCCCTACTCCCAAGTCCCGCCTCTAACTTTCCGCTTTCCTCATTGGCTGTGTGACCGCCCAATGAGCCTGCGGGACGCGCGAGCCCGCATTCCTGGCCTGGGCCGACCGCTCTCGTTCTCGCGTCTCGCGAGCGTTCGCGTCACCGGCGGCGGCGGCGGCGGCTTCCGCGCGCTCTGGGTCTGAGGCCGAGGGTACAGCTGGGCTGACTAGAACTGAGACCATGTTCCGAGCGGCGGCGCCTGGGCAGCTCCGGCGGGCGGTGAGTCCCGGCAGGAAGGGCCGAGCAGGTGACACCCGAGCCGCAGCCTGCTGACCCTGTCAGGCGGAGGTCACGGGCTCCTACCAGTCCTGCAGACAGGCCGGGAGGTGTCTGAGACCCAGGTCAAAGTTCTGCAGCCGCCGCCCTTGACCTCTCCTGGTCGCTCTCCCCCCAGCCGGGGTTCCCACGACCCTGGCTCCAGCGGGGCACTTTGGGGCTGCTGGCTCCTTTGCGGCCCCAGGGTGTCAGATGCCGCCGCGGAGCCTCTCGGGGAAGAGTTCGAAACCCGGGCTCCCGGAGGCTGCCCCAAACGCCCACTGCCCACGACACGGGGGAGGGGCGGCGCGGACGCCCACTCCTGCTCGGCTGCTCGGACGGGGGGCCCAGCCTGGGAATCAGCCTGGAGAAGCTGCAGACTGATGGCTCGGGAGCCAGGGAGCCCTGGGTAGTGGGAAGTTCTCGATGTTTGTTCTCCGTGGTGATAAAGTTTACCACTTGTCTGTTTTCCGAGGGCTTACCGAGAAAAACCATTGTTTGGCTGAGTGCTGTGAGGGAACAGCCGGTGGAGGCTGACCAGGTCCAAGTTGGTAACTTAGGGAGCCTGTAGGTCGCCCAGTTTACAGTTTAGGTTGTTAGAGAAACAAGATCGTCCGCCTTGTGCCAGAAGTTATCCAGACGCCTTGCAACTTTTCTACCCGTTGATTTATTTGTTTAATCTTAGTGCCTTTCCCCCCAGTCGCCACTGGGATTTTTTTCCTCTCAGAACACAACTTGTGGACTTCTTGGGAGTATAAGGATTTTTTTTTTTTTTTTTTTTGGTGCCCTTGCCTTGTTCCATAAAACGTTTCAGCTTCCAGTAAAAAAATTTAAACACATCCCTCAGGTTCCTAGTCCATCTTCTCCCACGAGATGTTTTTTAGCCCCCTTTCCTTAGAGAGCCAATAAACAAGTTTTGGAGGAAAATGCCAAGCACTAGATCCTGACTCGAAGACCTGTGCAGCACTTGGAAGGCAATTCTGTGGATAGATTTTATGCCCAGCATAATTGTGGTAAAGAGAGGTTAGGATTTGGTAAGTTTGTAGTGCTGGTGGGGAAAAGAAATTCACATAGCCAGTATTCGTACATAGACAGCATTGCCAAACCTTCGTTGTGCTTGACCAAGAATTGTGACCTTGGCCTATTTTTAAAATTAGAAGTCAAAGTGTCTCCGAGGTCACTAAGGATATTTTTAAGGTTTGAATTGCAAGCCCAAAACAAATGGTGGGAACACACTCAAATGGATCCACAACACACACACACACACACACACACACACACACACACACACACACACACAAATCTTTAAATTTTAAAATAATTTCAAGTTTACAAAAGTGACCAAAATAGTTTTTAAAAAATTTTCCAGAACTTTCTTGAATTTCAACAGCTCTTAACAGTTGACAAGTTTGGTTTATCTCTCATTGTACATACACATTGCTTTACCCTTTAATTCTAAATGGTTCCCTGGGTATTTTACAAGGATAAGGCTAAGGGATTCGCTCTGAGTAGACCCCATGCCTTCTGTTAGATTCATAGTACAACAAAACCAGACAGATAAAAGAAATCCCTAAGAAGGTTCTCTTTGCTAAGGAGAATATAGCTGGCAAAATCATGCCCTTTACCAGTGTTGTAGTGCCACTTTGTTAGCAGACAGTCACATGTTGCCAGCTGTCCTGTCCTTTAAAGGACACCTAAGGTATCCAGAGCCTCTGGTTTTCATGCTGGTTTAGTCTTTGTTAGAAAAGCTTCTAAGTTTGGCTTTTATGCCACTGACATGTGTATAGAGCACAGGCCTCCTGTTTGCAGACTCTTACCCAGTTTAGCTGTCTGACATTTCCCTCGTGACTGCACTCAGGTTCTGTCTTCTTGGCAGGGATGTCAGATGTGATTTACGCTCTCAGTAGTTCATTGTACTAGGAGGCATACAACACTAACTTGTCCCATTAGTGAAGATCTTAACTTAGGTTATGTGTAGTTTGCCAGGTTTTTCCAATGGCAGGTAGTCCTCTGTGTAATTCTTAACTAATTACAAAGATAAAGTGAAACTGCGTGGAGCTCCTCTTTCTCCCACTTTCACCTACTAAGTTTAGCACTTGACTTTTAATTGAGAAATAACACTGTGATACAAAATGGTGATTTTTCTAATCTATGATTCCTTCGTTTATTACTTAGCATTCTATGCTAAGGAAGAACCTTCCCCTCTTGCCTATGTAGACCCAGGGACCCTTATTTAATAGGCTATCATTCTTATCACCCTTATTTTGATGTTCAGGTTCTTCCAGTATTTATAAAGTAGGAACCAATTTAATCTGGTTACTGTTTATATAAATTTATGATACCATAAAACCAGAATGGTTTATCTCAAATCTTTGCAGGAGTTGAGTAGACTAGCTATCAAGGTTGCCCTGATGTCTGAGATTACAGGCAACCAATATATCGCCTCCCCCTTTTTAACATGAGATTTCGGTATTCAGACTCTGTTCCTCATACTGCTGGGCAAGTACCTTAACCACTAAGCATTCTCCAACTCCTACTCTTAAATTTAAAAAGCAAACAAAAACAAAAGTTCTATAGCTAACTATGATGTATTTGAAAATAAAAAACCAAAAACATGTTTTTACTAATGACATGTACTATCAAAGCCACTTTAATTTTGGCTGATTTTTGTCAATAAGCAATGTCCTTCTGGAGGAAATCCTCAGTCATCTGTTAACAAAGGTGTTTTTGTTTATTTTGTCTTTTTAAGGTAAGATCTTGTCTAGACTAGACTGGCCTGAAACTCATGGTAATCTGTGCCTATTGGTGTTCTAGTCACTATGTATAGTTAAGGATTTGCAATTAGTTGGTGTTCTTGCTGAATTATAGTATGAATTATTAATATTATTGTTATTACTTATTATACAGCCTAGCCAGTTTCCCCTCTCTCTTCTTCCAGTACCTCCCCATTACCCCCCTCTGTCCCCACTCCCACCCCAATTCATTCCTCCATTTCTGTTCAGGAAGGGCAAGTATCCCATGGATATCAATAAAGCATAGCATAGCAAATTGCATTAAGACTTAGCACCTCCTCTTATATTAAGGCTGAGCAAGTTGACCCAGTATGAGAAGTAGGGTCTCAAAAGTTAGTAAGAGTCAGAGACAGCCCCTGTCCACACTGTTAGGAATCCCACAAGAGGAACAAGCTACACAGCTGTATCATATATTCAGAGTGCCTGGGTCAGTCCCATGCAGGCTCCCTGGCAGTCGGTTTAGTCTCTGTGAGCCCAGATTAGTTGATTTTTGTGGGTTTTCTTGTGGTCTCCTTGATCCCTCTGGCTCCTACAATCCTTCCTCCCCCTCTTCTGCAGGATTCCCTGAGCTCTGCTTAAAGTTTGGCTGTTGGCTTCTGCATCTGTTTCCATCAGTTGCTGGATGACAATAGGGCTAGGCACCAATCTATGAGTATAGCAGAATATCATTAGGCATCATCACATTGACATTTCCCCCTCAAGTCGTGTTTGGTTCTATCCTAGGTCTCTGGGTCATTCAGCCTGTGGGTCCTGGTGCTCCAGGCAGTACTAGGGGTGGGGCTTACTCTCCTGTCATGAATTTTAAGCTAGTCCAGTCATTTGTTGGCCACTCTGTCTAGGCCACCTTTACTCCGGTACATCCCATGTACCGGAGCAGGACAGACTGTGGGTCAAAGGTTATGTGGCTGGGTTGGTTCCCCACTCCCTCCACTTGAAGTCTTTCCTGGTGACAGAAGATGGCCAGGTCAGGCTACATAATCCATGCTTAGCTGGGGTCATCTTTGTAGATTCCTGGGAAATTCCCTATGCCAGGTTTTTACCTGACCCTAATATGCTCCCCCTTTTCAGTAGTCTCTTTCAGTTTATTTTATTAATTTGTTTTTAAAATTTTTGCTGATTAGTAAGATCCAAAAAAATTTTATGTAGTAAGTGAAGCAACATTTTGATGTAATTTACGTGTTCTTGTTCCTATATTCAATTCATTAGCAGACAGGAAGGAGAAGCTTGAGAAGCTGTGAACTATTAAGGACAGGACATTTTTCAAGCCCACTGTCCAGCATTGATGAATGATACTGAACTCTGTGTTTCACATGCAAATTTAAATTTCATTTGAAAGAAGAGAGCCAATTTTTGTGTGATTCTGAAACAAAATTTATTACATAAAGTGATTTCATTAAAATTATGCTGCCTGCCAATGTGTCTACTAAGAGTCTTGTCTGTTTTTAAAGTGAAGTAAATTGACTGTTTTTAATATTATAATCAATGTCATACATTTCTAGTCATGGTTAAAAGCTGCTGTGTTTTATTACTAGAGAGGTTGAAGTTTAAGTACAGAAATGTAATATACATTTTATTATGACAAAATGTATGTTAAAATGGGAATAGGAGACTTTAATTATATATTATTTAATCCCTTTAAATAGTATTTAGCAAGATTTTATAGCTCATTTCTGCTGTTTTCTTGTATGTTTTTTAGTTAAGAAACAAAATCAGAACAAAGTCTAACCCCTCCATACCTGTCCCCTATGTTCTCATCCATTTACTGTTTTAAAGGTGGTTAGGGGAGAAATAGGTTAACAGAGCTCTTACTACTTTAGGATATGAGTAGTTTCGTTGGGGTAGTAAAGTTTGTAATTTAGCATCTGTTAGTTTGTCTAGATCATCCAGTTGCAGCAACAAGAATGCTAAGAAACTGAAGAACAAAAGCAGGGTTAGTAGTGCTAAGTTTGAATAAAAGAAGTACCGAGATGTGTTCACTGGACTAACTAATCAAGAGTGTTCGTGACTGAAGAGATGGGCTTCAGTGCTGTGGTAGAGATGAAAGACAGCTCTCTCTGAGTGAGGAAAAATAGAAGCATGATAATAGGAGTATCTGTGGATGTTTTTAAAGGGTATAGGGAAGGTGATGACCTCTTTAAACCATACACTCAAGAAGTATGTTGCTTGTTAAAAGACCCATCACAGGCAAAAGAAAAAAATGGCGGGTCATCTATGTTAATGACTTAACAAGTTATGTATTGCCTAGGTATCCTTACATGTGTTTTGATGCTTGTGGTGACCAGTTGGATTGTTAGTTTAATTGGATTAGGGAGCCCAGTGTAGTAACATAAATCTTTAATCCCAACTCTCAGGAAGCAGAAACACAGATCTCATGAGGTGGAGGTCAACCTTCTCTACATATTGAATTCCAGGCCGTCGGAGCTACATAGTGAGACCCTTCTAAAACAAAACAAAAAACCACATGGTGCATTAACAAGGCACGTCTTTGGGTTTGTCTGTGAATGTGTTCACAGAACTGTTTAACTGAGGAGGGAGATAACCCTGAAAGTGGTGGCAGCATCCTATGGGCTGAGGTTCTAAGTAGAATAAGCGGAAACGGGAGAAAGCCACTTGAGCACCAGCATCCATTTCTCTGTGCTCTTCCAGCAAGAAATCCCAGCAGCATGCTCCACTGCTGTGAATTCTGCCATATTCCCCTGCCCGGATGAGCTCTGTCTTAAGCCAGAGCCAGAGCAAATCCTTCTTTCGTTAAGTTGCTTATTACCAAGTTGCAACAGTGAGAATAGTAACTAATAGTGATTAACTCACAGGTGATCCAGGAATTGTTGCTTTTCAGGTTTCAGATACTTTGGGAAACCTTTTTAGTCTCTCAGCATTCATTAAGGCCACTTATGTGCCAGGCACAAAAGTAGATACTGAATTCATAGTGGGAAGCAAGATAGACCTAGTCCCTGCCTGTTTGTTGAAATCTGGAGATCTGTGCTGCTAATCACATTAAGTGTGATCAGTGGAAGAAGAGTGAATGGGTATTTGGGGAGCATAAAATCCTTTGGGGAAAGTCTGAAAGTGTATTGCAGTCCTACTAAACCTCAGTTTGCTAAGTTTATTACATGATAATAAAATGATTTTTTTTTATAATTTTATTATTTGTGGTGCTGGGGATGTTAGGCAAGTGTTCTACCACTGAACTTTGTACCCACACTCTTTCTACTTTTTACTTTGAGATAGGTTCTCACTTTGTTGCCCAGGCTGGCCTTGAATTTGTGATCTTCCTATTTTAGACTCATTAGGAGCTGAGATTCCAGGGCTGTACCACCCAGCTAAGATTTTTCTTAGGTTAAAAATGTAGGCCATTGAGATGACGCAGTGGGTACAGGTGTTTGCCATCAAGCCTTATAGTCTGTGTTTTGATGGGTCCCTGGAACCCACATGGTAGAGAGAACTAACCTCCTTTGGTTATACTCTGACCTCCATGTGCTTACTGTGGTGTGTGTGTGTGTGCACGCACACACAAGGTAAATACTTGGACTGGAGAAATGCCTTAGTGGTTAAGAGTATTGGAGTTCCAAGCACCCATGTAGCAGCTCACAGCTATCCATAACTCCAGTTCCAGAGGATCTGATAGATTCCTCTGAGTTCTGTGGGTTTCAGATGGTACCCATACATACATACATGCAAACAAAACATTCATACACATAAAATAAATATATATAAAAATAAAATGTTCTTTTTTTAGTGGTGTTTGTTTTAAATCAATGACCTCACCATTGTTTTGATCCTGTTCATGTCATATATGCTAATTGTTTTATTTTTAATATGGTGTTTCTGAGGCTGAAATAGAAACAAAATATCTGTCACATTAATTTGATTATTTAAAACTATTTTAAAAAACATGTGAAACTGGGTGTGGTGGCACACTCCTTTTAATCTCTGCATTTGGGAGACAGAGGCTCTCTTGTGAATTTGAGGCTAGCCTGGTCTACATAGTGAGTAGCTATGGTTCATTATGGCTACATAAGAGAAACCCTCAAATAAATAAATAATAAATGAAATGTGGATTCCTTATAGAATAGTGTGTAACATACTGAAGAGGTCCTGGGACTCAGGGGAAAGTCTTAGTATACCAGGGCATAGTCTAAACAGGCAAATCTACAGCCCCATTCTTTAGTTTCCAGATCTCAGCGTCCCTACTGGTTATTAGGGCTCCCCTGCATGTTGCTGCCTCTGACCAATAATGTAGTTCAGCTTAACATTGTGAAAACAACACAAAACTTCAAGAAATCAAGGTATCATTTTTCTTCCTTTTCCTTTGAGTAGACAAAAAAGGAAGAAAAGGAGAAGAAATGCCATCTGCTGGTACCACTGAGTGTCCTCTGGCATTATGTCCTCTTCCCTAATTCTTGGGGTAGTGTGACCTTGGAGAGTTTTCTACTAATGAACGACTTTCTCTAGAGAGGTCTCTGATCTCTGGAATTGGTGGGTGGTATGTGCCCATGTCTGTCCAGGTTTGCTTTATTGTAGTTAGATGGGATTTAGAAGGCTGGGAGAAGGTTGGGGATGAAATGCTATAGTTTAGGGGCATAAGGATACATATCTTGTTGAAAGTAGGGCTGAATCTGGCTTATGGAGACCAAGAAAGCCAGGTGAAAGAAAGCCTGCTCAGGTTCCAGCCCTAAAGATTATTTTAGCAGAAGACATTCTGGTCTGCTGAAGTTGTGCTGTTATTTAATTTGGAGGATTGTTTTCTCCATGTTGCTTATAATACTTAAAACCTTCAAAATAGGCCAGAGATCTACAGAGACTGACCATTAGTTATGTAAGCAGCCTTAGGGTACCATCACTGCCCCCCTTCATTCATACCTTCCTTGTGAGTTTCTAAACCCAGGTGTGTTGAGAGGACATAATGCCAGAGGACACTCAGTGGTACCTTCATTCATACCTTCCTTGTGAGTTTCTAAACCCAGGTGTGTTGAGGGGGGGGGCACAGGGTCTAGCCTCGAAGGGTTCCAAGGGTTCGCACATTCCAGGGTATGGGCGTGTTGTTTAGGAATGTTAGGCAGAAAAAGCAGAGATTAAAAAAAGAAAAGACAGACACAGGATAGAGTCAGGAGAGCAATCCAGTGAATATGGCATCCACCCCTGTGTATATCTCATGATCCTTAAATACCCCATCCCAAAGAAGAGGGGAAGACAAAAGTCTTTACCAAGAAATAGGGAACAAATAGTCACCTTCTCAAATACCCAAAGCACCAAGTAACCACATCCTAGGTCAAAACATCCTGTTGGTATCTGCACCCAGGTCAAACATCCTGTGACTAGCCTTAAAGGAGCAAGAAGAAGCCTGAACTCTAACCTTTGTCAAGGTGGAACAAATCCACATCTGTGGGCTCCGACACTGGGCTTAGCTTTGTTCAGTGCTCTCTTCACTCCTGTTCGAGCACTGAATGTCTTTGTTAAGTGACATCACGCAACAGTGCCATTTGATCCAGTGCTTCTTTCTTAGTTTCTTATGCCATCCTACGAGGTCAGGTCCAGTCTTTTCTTCTTTCCTCCTGTTTCTGGTGCAATTTCTCATCTTTTCACATTGATTCCTAAACTTGCTCCCTTTCTCTATTTGACTGACTTCATGATCTATCTGCACCTTTCAGCATTTGCTTCTCTTCATTTGAAAAACTCTGTCTTACTCTGTTATTCATGAAGAAGTCTTATTGCCCATGAAATCTTTAAGCATAGGAATTATTCTTATTAATTTTTTCTTCTTGTTTTTGAAAATGCCCTGAACGATTTTGAAAATGACCATGAACTGTGTTTTGGTGGTGGTTTGGTAGTCTATGCTAGATAGGGCTAGATAGGAGTTCATCTCATTGGTGCCCTTTTCATTCCAAAGCATATTTAAACAGTTGAAACCCCAGCAAAATTGCAGCTAGTGTCATCTTTAAAACTTTTTAAAAGTGCATCTTTTGGTGGGAGATACACGTACATGCCACAGTATACATATGGAGGTCATAAGACCATTGTGGGAATCAGTGCTTTCCTTCTACCGTGTGAGTCCTTGGGGTAGAACTCAGGACCTTGGGCATAAGGCAAGTGCCTTTACCCAGTAAGCCATCGCCAACCTTTTTGTCGTTTTTTAAAAACATTTCTATTTTCAGTTACTTTGATATTAAATGGTTCCCCTCCCCTCCAATATCTTAGTAGGAGTTCTTTTTTATGTAACTGAGTATAATTAATGATAGAATTTGTCTAATTCCTAGCTTGACAGGTAATATATTGTGTTTAAGAATTTTAAATATAGGTCTATAGAAGTTATTTATTGGACATAGTGGGAAAATTGTTTTGATGTTTTTTTTTTTTTTTAATGTTAAGAAGCTTACATTTTGAGCCAGGTAGGTGGCAATAGCCCATGTCAATAATCCTAGCCAGCACTTAGGCAGAGACAGGCAGATCTCAGAGTTCGAGGCCAGTCTGGTCTACAGAGAGTTCCAGGATGGCCAGGGCTATACAGAGAAGCTCTGTCTTGAAAAACTAAAAAAGGAAGGAATGAGGAAACTAACCGTCTTAAAATTTGTTTTGCTGCAATGGAACACCATGACCAAAGAGCAATTTAGGGAGGAAAGGGAGGCTTACAGTGCTATATTGCTGCTCATCATCAAAGGAAGTCAGGATAGGAACTCAAACAGCACAGGAACCCAGAGGCATGAGCTGAGGCCATGGTAGGGTGTTGCTTACTGGCTTGTTCAGCGTGCTTTCTTACAGAACCCAGGACCACCAGCCCAGGAATAGAACCATTCACAATGGACTGGGCCCTCCTCTATCAATAACTAATTTTAAAAAATGCCTTACAGCCAGATCTTACAAGGCACTTTTCTCAATTAGGGTTCCTTCTTTTCAGATAATCCTAGTTTGTATGTCAAGTTGACATAAGACTAGCTGGCACAAAAACAAATTTGCATTTTGGGTTTTATTAGGTAAAGGTAGATAGAGTTTAATTTATGTCATCGAAGAAGTTCTTTATTAATACGCTTACAAAACTGAACATTGCATACAAAAATATTTTCCTTAAAGCCTACCTGCATAACAGTTATTTTGAAAGACTACAATAATGTTTTTCTCCTTTCCTTTTAGGCCTCATTGCTCCGATTTCAGAGTACCTTGGTAATAGCTGAGCATGCAAATGATTCTCTAGCACCCATTACTCTAAATACCATCACTGCAGCTGGACGTCTTGGGGGTGAAGTGTCCTGTTTAGTAGCTGGAACCAAATGTGACAAGGTGAGAGATTTTTAAGGTCAGCAATAGCATATATAATCTCCATCAGGAGACAGTGAAAGATGGCAACAGAGAATTATGCCGAGGACCATAGCCCAAGCTGGTCTCTAATCCTCATTAAATGGTCAACCTCACAACTATTACTTGTGTAGAAATAGAACCAAAAGGTTTTCTCATGAAACATTTTATCTTTCAAAATGAGGTAGAGTGCTCTTGATTTAGTTCTGCTGGCTGGCACCATCCTGTGCCATCAGGCACCAAGTAGAATGGTAGCATCTGAGTCCCCTTAGAGGTTAATAGCTGATCCCCTTTGTACTGATGAATATACTTGTTAATTGCTTCTAATTCCCAAAAGTGGTAAATCTAGGCGAAGTATCGGGTGCTCATTAACTGACAGAAGAATTCAGATCTAAGTTCCATTCTCCTCAGATTACAATTGATGTAAATGTTGGTTTTGTTGTGGTTGTTAAGTAACAGCTTTGGAAAGTCTGTTCTGTACTATGTTTTATGTTTGCAGGATCTGTGCCCTTGGGCTACTGTGTAGACAAGTACCTGTTAAGACTCACAAAGCTTTAGCTGCCAGTTCTCCACCATATCAGAGTTGCCAAGTGTGTGACTGGGGCTTGGCCCTGACGGAAGAGTAAATGTAGAAAGAGAATGTTTCTTTTTTAGGAGATTATATATTTTACTAAATAAAGCATTTGGTAATGCAGGTTCAGAATGCTAATGTCACTTCTAATTCCTTGCATAAACTTGGTATTTAAAAGACTATTCAGCAGGTTTCAGGTTATAGATTTCTTTATCACATTCCTCTTGATGATCATTGAATATTTTTCTTTCTTTCTTTCTTTTTTCTTTTTTTTGTTGTTTTTTGAGATAGGGCTTCTCTGTGTAGCTCTGGCTGTCCTGGAACTTGCTCTGTAGACCAGGCTGTTCTCAAATGCATAGATCTGCCTGCCTCTGCCTCCCAAGTCTTGGGTTTGAAGGTGTGCGCCACCACCTCCCAGCTGCTTATTGAGTATTATATACTTGCTGTTTACAATGTCTGATGATAGGGTTAAGCAAACCCTTTTTTTAATTACTAGATATTTAATCAGTTCCAGTCTTATATATGTCATGTTTTTATTCTTAAAAAAAAAATGCCTAATAAGCCGGGCGGTGGTGGCGCATGCCTTTAATCCCAGCACTCGGGAGGCAGAGGCAGGCAGATCTCTGT
>NC_022012.1:49651120-49664048 GCF_000317375.1 Microtus ochrogaster | reverse complement strand
GTTCCAGGACAGGCTCCAAAACCACAGAGAAACCCTGTCTCGAAAAACCAAAAAAATAAAATTAAAAAAAAATTTTAAAAAATGCCTAATAGTGTAGACAGATTTTAGTTTTATATTGTTTTCTTTAGCTATTAATCATAAACAGAAGGTGATTATTCTGTGTAGTACTGAAGTTTTGACAGTAAAAATTATTTCAATGGGACATTCTGTTCCACATTATATACAGGCTGCTGTGTAGCAACTTTGGAATTAAGTGGGTTTCTTAATTGGAAATTTTTTGAAGCTGGAGATGCTAAACTCCAATGCATCTCTTTGTAAGACAGTGTAACTGTGCTGATCAACGCCTGGCCCGGCAGGTTCTTCACTGCATCCTCCTTTCAGTGAATATTGCAGAGCCGTATAGTCTATGGAAGAGGGCTGAAGGCACAACCCTGTAGCCTATTCATCAGTGAATTAGCAAGTGGAAGACAGTAATGGCAGATGAGACTGATAAGCAGAAACCACTCATGTTAAAGTTACTTTAAAGGGAGAATGCTAATTGCCTTCTGTATAGGGAAAATCAGAGTAATCAGAGCTTTCTCAGAAGCCCTTCCTGATTCCAAACAGGAAAAATGAGAAGTTAAACAAGAAAATACTTTACTTTGTTATAGATAAGTATCTGTGTATAGGCAGAAATTCCATCTTAACAGTGGGCAGTAATTGAAGATTTCTTTCTATTACTAGGAATTGTTAATCTTAGTCTCAGGAGAAATTATTGCCAAATGAAGTGCAGTCAGCATTAAACAAGTATGATGCTGAAGTTCTGCCTTCACTTCTAGTAGGTTCTGACCTTACTATACAGAGAGAAAATCTTATTTTACCTCTCTCTTCCTCCTCTCCATTTTCTTTTTTTTTTTTTTCCCCTTTGGATTTGTGAGAGTGGACATTATTCTACCCTACAGTTTTATAGAATTTGTGATCCTACTACCTCATCCTCCCAAATGCTGGGTACCACATAAAGTTTTCTGTAGGGCATTTTCTTATTTAGTGATTGGTTGGGGGAGGATTGGGCCTTGCATGAGCTTTGAAACCCCAAAGCCACCTCCATCAGTACTGAAATCGTCCTTTTTATCACAGGTGGTCCAAGATCTCTGTAAAGTAGCTGGTGTAGCGAAAGTTCTAGTGGCCCAGCATGATGCCTACAAAGGCCTCCTTCCAGGTGAGGTGTTCCAGTGGAAAATGTAGCGACTGTTATGTTTGAATATGTGATCATAAAAATAGCATGAAATGTGTTTTACCAAATGTGTTTAATTCTCAGAGGAGCTGACACCATTGATTTTGGAAACTCAGAAGCAGTTCAATTACACACACATCTGTGCTGGAGCATCTGCTTTTGGAAAGGTGAGAAGTGGAGTCTGACCTCACTGAACAGGATAGCTTTCGCTGGGCCAGAAATATAGTAGACTTTGTTTAGATAGCCCGTCCTGACTTGGTCATACCTAGGGGAGTACGGCTAACATTTACATATATTCTTTCAAGATTTTATCCAATTTTCTGTTAAAATGTCATTTCCAGATCTTTAAATTTTGTCACAGACTAACTATTCTTGCAGGATTTTGTCATAATTTATTAAACCTTTCACTTCTAGGTTTTCTAATTTGGCCTGGATAATGCTATTATTAAATTGATTTCTGTGCATGTGTTTGTAGATGTTATGTTTAGTTACTCATCTGAAGAGATGATTTACTTGAATGTCTGATAGATACAAAAGGAAATCTGTCTAATCAAGGGATTTGGGAATGACTCTGTTATGGTTGAAATATCCTTAAAGACAGCTATAATCTGATCATATGTACTGTGATAAAACACCCTGACAAAGTAACTTTAAGGGAGAAAAGGTTTTCTCAAAATTCCAGGGTACAGCCCATCATGGCAGGGAGTCACAGTGTCAGGGACTTGAGACAACTGGTCATATTACATCCACAGTCTCATACACAATTGAAGACCCAAAACCAGGGAATGGGTGTTACCCATAGTGGACTGGGTCTTCCCACACCAATTAATGTAATCAAGGAAGAGCCCTTCCCAGGTAATTCTAAATTGTGTCAAGATGACAATTAAAAGTAACCATTACAAATGAGTAGTGCCGATCTATATCAAGGGAACATGGAACAAAGGGCAGTGAGGATAGGGTGTACTTTAGAGAGAGAGTGTTGGCCTACATGCATGGAACCCCGAGAGTTCAATTCCCCACCAGTTCCCTTTTTTTAAATTCTGTTTTGTTTTCATTTAAAAAATGTATGCATGTTTTGCCTACATGTATGTCTGTGTACCATGTAGGTGTAGTGTCCATAGAGGTCAGAAAAGAATATCAAATATCCTAGGACTGGAGTTACAGACACTTGTGATGGTTTGAATGAGAATGCCCCTGTAAGTTCATAAATTTGAATACTTGGTCTTCAGTTGGAGGAACTGTTTAGGAAGAATTAGGAGGTGTGGCTTTGATGAAGGAGGTGTGTCACTGGGGGCAAGCTTTAGGTTTTAGTAAGCCCACACCATTCCCATTAGTATTTTCTGCCTTGTGCTTGTGGAAGGAGACGTGAGCTCTCAACTTCAGCGCCATGCTGGCCTATCTGTTGTCGTGTTCCCCACCATGATAGTCATGGTCTCCTACCCTCTGGAACCATGAACCCCAAATCAAATGCTTTTTTAAACAAGTTGTCTTGGTCATGGTGTTTCATCATGGCAGTAGAAAAGTAACTAAAGCAAATGTGAACTGCCTTGTGAGTGCTAGGAATTGAACCTGGGCCCTCTGGAAGAGCAGCCAGTGCTTACCTATAATTTTAGAAGCCCAGGTGGTGGAGACAGTAGGCGTGCATTCACTGCTTGCCTGAGAAACTTAGTAAGACTTTGTCTCAAAATAAAAAGTAAAGGAGAAGGCTAGAGAGATGGCTCAGCAGGTAAGAGCACTTGCTTTGCAAGAATGAGGGCCTGAGTTCAAGTCCCCAGCACTCACATAAGGGAATGGCTGCATGTGCCTATAACCTCAACACTGGAGGCTGGTTACAGGAGAATACTGTGAGCTTGCTGGAAAACCAGCCTAACTCAAATAGTCAGTTTCTGATTCAGTGAGCGACCTTGCCTCAAAGCAATAAGATGGAGAACTATAAAGGAAGATTCTGCTTTGGCCATCTATACATTTGACACTATGTACATGCACCACATACACATGGCACACATGTATACATGTACACACACACACACACACACGGAATAGAAGCTGATTTGGAGATAGAACCCTTGACTACTCATTCATGTGCACGAGGCGCCAGGTTCAGTCCTCAGTACAGGAAAGTTAACTACACAGATAACCTCATAGTAGAAAGTTGGATATAATATAGCAGTATGAAGAACAAGGATGTAACTCTGTTCTTCTTATTTTTAGCTTACTCTTTCCTATTTCAGGAGTGTACCTTACTAATGGCTTCTTTCTGTTGTCTTTAAATTGTGCACGTACATACATATTTTTATTGTTTTGTGACTAGGAGTTTTTGCTTAATATATTCTTGAAAATATTAGCTCATAATGTATCTGTCTCTCTGACTGCATAGCATTCCATATTAGTCAAGGTCAGCAGGTTGTTTTCAGTCACTTGCTGCAAGGAAGACATCCTTGTACATACATCTTTGTATGCCTTTGCTGGCATATCTTTAAAATAGAGTTCAAGAAGTGAAATAGCTAAGTTTAAAGACAGTGCTTTAAACATGGTTGATAGATATTGTTAAATTGCTGACACATGGTATTATAAATTTTAACACCTCCCTCCTCAGAATTGATGGATGAGTCTTTGTGGATCATCCTGTCTTTGAGAGTACTGTTTCTGTTCTGGTGGTTTAATTTTGAGTTTAGTTGATGAGAGTTCATCTGCGAGACTATGAGCCCAAGAAACAGTGTTTGCTGTGTTTTAGTTCCCAATTTCTATGACCCTGGCACTGACTTCTCTGTAGTGACAGATGAGAGCTTGGCAATAAGAGTCACAGAAGAGATGCTGGTGCTGTAGCCTACAAATGCAAATGAGATCAGGAAAAGTCCATAGGAGAAATACCACAGGGAGATTATAAGTAGATCTGCGACAAACCTGTGAATTGTGTTTATTATTTTTTGTCACTGTGAAAGGAAAACTGAGCAATGTAGACTAAGACTGCTCTTTGGTTCCCCGACTGCACAGCTCCTAATAGTCACACAGCTCCTATATTAATTATAACACTGTTTGGTCAACAGCTTAGGTGTCTTTCTAGCTAGTTATTATGTCTTAAATTAACCCATTTCTGTTTATCTATATATCACCACAAAACTGTGGCCTACTGGTAAGGTTCTGGCATCTTTCTCTTTCGGCAGCTACATGGCGTCTGCCTGACTCCACTTACTCTCTCTCTCTCTCTCTTTCTTTTTCTTTCTGTTTAGGTTTTCTGCCTAGCTCTCTTCTGCCCTGCCATAGGCCAAAACTGCTTCTTTATTAACCAGTGGTAATTAAACATATTCACAGCATAAAGAGGGGAATCCCACATCAGAGCAAAATGAGGAGGAATGTATTTTGGTTCATGGATTCATCACTTCCTCCTATCACTTTGGCCCTGTGGCGAGCCCTCCTGGTTATGACTCATGGTGGAAGTACATGAGAAGACATAGTTACTAATCTCATAGTAGAGAGAAGGGAAAGGGAGAAAAACAGGAGTGAGCATTTCAGTATCTCCTTTGAGGTTCAATGCCAGCTATCGTGCCCTAGGTCTTACCTCCTAAAGGGTCTGACATGTAGCAGCTGTAAAGGCTGGCAACCAAGCTTTCAATACATGGCTTGTCAAAAATATTCAACCTCCTTCACCAGAAAGAAAATTCAAATTAAAACTTGAGATTACAGCCATGTGTGGTAGTGTACACCTTTAATCCCAGCACTTGGGAGGCAGAAGCAGGTGGATCTTTCTGTTTGAGGCCAGTTTGGTCTACAAAGTGAGTTCCAGGACAATTAGGGCTGCACAGAGAAACCCTGCCTCGGAAAACCACAAACAAACAAAAACAAAAACCTTGAGGTTCCACTTCATCCTTATCAAGGTGGGCATCATTAAGAAAATAAAGGACAGAGAGTTCTGATTAGGATGTAGGGAAAGAGGAGACTTTATTTACTGCAGGTGGGGTGTAAACTAGTGAAGCCTTTATGGAAGTCAAGTTTCTCAAAGAATTAAAAAGAAAATGACCATATGACCCAGCTGTACCACTCCTGGACTTATACCCAAAGAACTCTATAGCCACCACAGAGGTACTTGCACTTCTTACTGGTGTATTTTTCACCACAGCAAGGAAATAACTGCCTATGTTTATCAGCGTATAAATGGATACAGAAAATGTACATACACAGCTGTAAAAAACTGAAAATTTCAGGAAAATGGATGGATCTGGAAGTTCTTATATTGAGATGAGCCAGACTCAGAAAGACAAATACAGCATACTCTCTCTGGCATGCAGTTCCTAGCTTTTAATGTTTATATGTGCATATATAAGTGTATAGGTCATATGAAATGAAAGTAGAGCGGGGACTCCAAGAGGAAAGAAGGGTGTTTAGGAAGTTGGGGGCATGTAGAGCTCATTAAGGTGAAAGTGGGAAAGGAGAGTCCCTGGAGGTGTAAGGCTAGTGGAAATAGGGATGCGGGAAGGGTAGAAGAGGAAAATCCACAAAAGCAAGAAAACTGACATTGGTTAGTATTTTTAGTAGTCAAGGCCAGCATTCTTTTTTGTTTGTTTGTTTTTGTTTTTCAAGACAGGGTTTCTCTGTAGCTTTGGAGCCTGTCCTGGAACTAGGTCTTGTAGACCAGGCTGGTCTCAAACTCCCATAGATCTGCCTGCCTCTGCCTCCCAAGTGCTGGGATTAAAGGCGTGCACCACGACTGTCAGGCAAGGCCAGCATTCTTTATTCATGGTTGAAAGAGAATTGCTGTTTAGTGCAGGTATGACAAAATGAAAATTAGAATTTTTTCCTTCAGAAACTCTAGCAGTCATGAAGCTGGTTCTGTCAGTGCTTGTAGTTACTTTATATAAAGTATGAAGTCACTGAGTAGAAACAGGACAGGAACACAATAAGACACAACCTTCTACCCTCAGGATACTTAGGGGTTATTCAACATGTATGTTAAAAATGGTTTTACAACAGAAATTCATGCTACTCACAGCTAATATATTGTAATTGTGTGTTCATGTGGGAGAGTACAGAATGAGGGGTATTGATGAGGAGTTTGGGAGACTCTGTACAGAACAGAGAGTGCTTGTTGTATTATCTTGAAAGCATGCCTGCCAGAAGCAGTGTCATGAAACAGGAAGTGCCACTGACTGAGCTCTGTAGAGGTCAGCATTTCTAATTGTGTGATAAAAGGCAGTGCTCCACTTTTAAAATTTCTTATATTATCTAAAAGAACCTCAGTCCAGAAACATGGAAATTCAGTCTTCACAAAATGACTCTCTTCTGCTTTAGAGCCCTAGAGCCTTAGTGCAATTTTAACTAGACATGTGGAAGCTCCCTTTCCCTCGTTATATTGCAACTAGACACAAGGAGATTTTGACCTGCTTAAGGACGCTGGCTACTGAGAGCAAAGTTATGCGTGCGTTTACTTAACTGTTATGTACCTGTGTCAGCAAGAGCATGTGTGCTTGTTTCTGTTGCTCACATGATGTTTGACACTCAGGCTGCTGTGATTGATTCATTTGTGCAACATGAACTTGACAGAGTTTGATTTTTTTTTTTTTTTTTTTTTTTTGGAGACAGGGTTTCTCTGTGGTTTTGGAGCCTGTCATGGAACTAGCTCTTGTAGACCAGGGGCTGGTCTCGAACTCACAGAGATCCGCCTGCCTCTGCCTCCCGAGTGCTGGGATTAAAGGCGTGAGCCACCACTGCCCGACCTCGACAGAGTTTGAAATGACGGCTGAAAGTTTTTCTTTCATATCTTATAGTAAATATATAAATTCTTTTCCAGTATTTTACTCTTCTGATTTTTTTCTCTTTCTCTTGTTTAAATTCAGGGATCCATAACTGTCACATCTTGTACTTGATATTTATTAGGGCAGTAGATCTCATAATTTATCAGATTGAATCAGCTTATTACTGTAAATCTTGTACAACTCTTAACATAGAGTAATGGTAGGCACTTAATTTTAAAGATTACCTCAAAAACTGGACTTCATGTCCCATGTTCAAAGACACATGTGAAGTATAAAATATTTGAATTTGAATTAAAATTTCTACAGACAATCACTTCCCTTTAAAGGAAATTAGAAGATACCATTGTTGGTCATTGTATTAATCAGCTTGCATTTTTGTAGCTCACTACTCTTTTTCTTTTAGAACCTTTTGCCCAGAGTAGCAGCCAAACTTGATGTTGCCCCAGTTTCTGACATCATTGAGATCAAGTCACCTGATACATTTGTGAGAACTATCTATGCAGGTAGGTCCCAAGGAAGATAATTAATCAGCATGCTGGTTTTTGGGGTGGGGGAGGATACAGTCTTAAAAAGAGATTTGGAAACAAACCATATAATTAAATGAACCATCTTAAAGGTTTCTGAGAAATGCTTTAGTTCAAAATTGCTACTGTAGCATGACATGGCATTCCATCTGATTTATCCTGTGCGTGGTGCTTTTATACTGGCCTTTGAGTTTATGGAGTGAGATTTCCCCTGAGTGGTTAATAGAGATTAAGCTTGCCATCCAATATGTATGTATGTATGTATGTATGTATGCATGTATGCATTTTAGAATTTTAGTTAAGATGTAATTATATCACTTCTCCCCTCTAACCTTTCCTTGTGTCATTCCCCTTTACTCTCAAATTGATGGTATTTTTTTCTTTATGTTATACACATAGGCATTAATATGTAAATACAACCTGGTGGGTCTGTTTAGTTTAGATGTGTATATGTGATTTCAGGGCTGGCTACTTTTCATTGGATAGACAGTTATATTGGATAAGCAGTGAAAGGGCCCATCCCTGGGAGAGTCTAGTTCTCCCTCTCTTACTAGTCACTAGTTGCCTGTAGTTCTTTGTCTAGGAGTGGGACCTGTAAGGTTTCCCTTTCCACATTAGCATGACTGTTGCTATGGTCCTTTTTCAGTTCTTGTTTAAGTAGCTATATTTTGTAAGTAGTACCTGGAAAGGCAAAATCTTCTTTTTTTAAAATAGTTTTCTCAGTCTTTGCTTTCAGTTCCATGTGCATTAAAAGACATTCAGAGTATAGGTAGTCCCGAGTGAAGCTCTTCACTGTTGTGCTCTTTTCCTATATACAAGAGACATAGGAAACAATTGGTCCATGATTATTTTTTGCCTCATCATAAAGTAAATTCTGAGCCTGAGAGGAATACTTTTGTTCTTCCTTCTTTATAATAAAATTTATGTTTTAGGAAATGCATTATGTACAGTGAAGTGTGATGAGAAAGTGAAGGTGTTTTCTGTTCGAGGAACATCTTTTGAAGCCGCAGCAACAAGTGGAGGTAGTGCCAGTTCAGAAAAAGGTAAGTATTCATTTGAGCCTTTTGATAGCTTGGCATTTCTTATTTCTTCACTCTGTAGATTATAATAGAAATAAGAGACAACCTCTGATTTAATTTCTAGTACAAAGTAAAAATTCAGCTGACTCATATCCCAAGGTTGTATAAATAATTATAATTTATGTCTGTTTCGCTTCCTCTTGGTACAAGAATAATTTCTTTGGTAGATTGAAAGAGTAGGAGAGAGGATCAATTAAGATTAATCTGTTATGCTTGTATTAGGACTTTTACTTTCATTATTGTTTCCTCATGTGGTATTTGAGTGAGTCAATATAATAGAAGAATGTAATAATAGTAAAAATAGGGGTGGCATTTTAACATGTCTGGCATCTTATTTGAACACTTGAGAGAATGGGTTATTTTGTTTTCTGTAGATGAACTTAGGAGAAGTAAATGATTTCCCAAAAGAATCTTGTCTTCTTAAACCTTTATAATTAAAGAAAATGAAATTGGGAACATGAAAATATGTGTACTTAAATTTCCTAGAATTGGATGTTTATTTGTTGGTCTTAAAAATAATTATCACTATATGACTTGAAGTCATTCTCATTTTTAAATTTTATTTATCAATGTATGCAGCACCAAGTTCTTCGCCAGTGGGAATATCAGAGTGGCTTGATCAGAAATTGACGAAAAGTGATCGACCAGAACTAACAGGTGCCAAAGTGGTGGTTTCTGGTGGTAAGTGAAATATAATTTAAAAGATGGCATAAGCTATACACTACAGACTTCATTTAAAAAACATAATCTTTTATTTAGTTTTTGATGGTGCTGGGGATGGAACCCAGAGTCTTGCACATTGTAGGCAAGCTCTACACTACTGAGCTGAATCTGTAGTCTGGGTCTGTCCTTCCTTCCTTCCTTCCTTCCTTCCTTCCTTCCTTCCTTCCTTCCTTCCTTCCTTCCTTCCTTCCTTCCTTCGTCTGTAGTCTGGAGCATCTAGTCCATCTGTCCGTCTGTCCGTCCTTCCTTCCTTCCTTTCAATTGTGGGGTTTTTTTTAAACTTTTATTTATTTTTATATTATGTCCAATGGTGTTTTGCCATGGGTGTTACATCCCCTGGAACTGAGTTACAGACAGTTGTGAGCTGCCATGTGGGTGCTGGGAATTGAACCTGGGTCCTCTGGAAGAGCAGTTAGTGCTCTTACCACTGAGTCATCTCTCCAGCCCTTTACTTTTTCTTTCCAAATGTCAGAAGTTGTTAAGTTGTAAGTATTAGTCATATTTTACTAGAAATATAAAAATACGACCATAATACAGAACTTGGGCTTTCTGGCACACATCTGTTGATGTCATCTGTGGAACAGGGTTCAAATCTCAGTCCACACCTCTGCCATGTGGTGTTTTTGTTTTACAGAAATCTGTGGGGTTTGTTTGTTTTGTTTGTTTTGACTTTTAAATGACATTTGATCGGCTTTTGGGCTGTGGAAAAAGTGATTGGAATCTCGAAGTTGTGTGTAAATCGCCTGCTCCATTTTACTTTCAAGGACTTTCAAGAGTAAGCAAGTCTTTGTGGATGACACTTGGGAAGCCCTTCACAGTTAACGTCAAGACCTGACTTACTTCTTTTTGTGTATTATGCTCCTTTATAGTTTGTTGACTGAGTTTTTGAGAAAATAATGATTTGATGTGATTTTAAAATTTTTTCAAATTAAACATTAAACGAAGTAGTTAATGTTCCTAACAGCCATCTATTGCTCCAGTGGTATTTAGAGGGAACAATTTAATATTTTTCAAAGATGTTTGTCTTGTTTATTGTTTTGTACATTCAGGAAATATCTGTTGTATGGAACTGATACATTTCCATTTCCTGAAGAAATAAAAACAAAAAAGAATATGTTTGCTCTTAAGGAGTTTGAAATCTAGCAGGAACTTTGAGTCGGTCATGCAGGGAATATTTGCCAGGTACTAGTAAGAGTTTTCCAATACCACAGATAGAGCAGTGACCTAGAGAGCAGTGGTTCTTGCATCTTGGACTTAAAGTGTTTCCATTATAGTGGAGAAACAGCAAACATCACAGTGTTCTCTTTATGTGGTTAATTAACTGCAATGCTGACTGTTTCGTAGATATCAGGAAAGGCTTTGTAAAGGAGGTGGTAGTACGCTTAATTGGGCAGTTTGTAATATGGGCATTCAGTTTAGCATATAAAATGGCAAACATTTTGCAGAGTCCAACATGTATATACCTAATTTTTTTTTTCTTTTTTTAATGAGGTCGGGGCTTGAAGAGTGGAGAGAACTTTAAGCTATTGTACGATCTGGCAGATCAACTGCATGCTGCAGGTAAAGGCATCTTCCTTTGTAGCATGATGTTCTCTTTTTGCTGGACATATTTTTATATATATATATATATGTATGATGTATATATGTATATATATATATATATCTTTATATATGTAGGTCCTCCAAACCTTCAGGTTATTTTGCTTTCTATGGTTTTCAGTTTTTCTTTCATTTATTTATTGACTCAGCTTTATTGTTTAACTTTATTATCATTTATCAGTTATACAAAATAATATTTGGTTGTGGCATTTCTATTCATTTTTATGTTTATAACATATTTTGGTCATATTTTCCCTGATTACTTACTTCTTTTCTGCCTTCCTCTTTTTTTCTCTTCTTCTTTCCATGTCATTATTTTTTTAAATCTAGATTCTACATGAGAGAAAACATAAGATACTTGCTTTTCTGACTTATATGGCTTTTCATGATTTGATGTCCTGACCATTAAATCATTCTTTCTGAAGTAGTCTTCTTAGTCCTCCAGTAAATACTGAAACATCTCAGTAAAGGGGTATCATTTACTTCAGTAAATCTTAAAGAGTGTGTATGTGGCAGTTTTACATTTGCTAAATCTTAGGACTCTATCTAGTTTTGATTTTTAAATACTCAAAGCCTACTGTAGACCTCCTACTAGCTATTCCCCAATACACTCACTTGCTCTGATTCCTGTATGACTTACATATACACACTACTAAATAAATGTACTTTTCTTTATGCTGAGAAAGAACTGGGAAAAATGATAAAGATTAAAAAAAAAAACATGGGCGCAGAAGTGGCTACATCTTATGAACATAGTAAACTGGATAGACTGAGAAAAGCATCTGTGAACTTGAGGGCATTTCACAGACATGGTTAAAACTAAAACGTAAAGAAAAAAAAGAGCTAGAAAATAATAAAATATCCAGAAACTAGGGGACAACTCTAAAGAATATAAGTAAAATGACAGAAAGTAAACTAAAAGTGACTACAACTGAAGACCAATGGTGTGATGTGGAGGCGGGAGGACAGAACAGAGTGTTGAGTCAGCGAAGCCCGAGAAGTTCTCCCATGTTCCCGTCACACCCAAGCAAAGATCCAGGAAGCTCAGGAACCACCAAATGTATGTGTGTGTATAATTTGCAAGCTATAACAAGTCAAAGGTGAAGATAAAAATCCTGAAAAAAAACAGAGTGGAGTTTAAAAAGAAGGTCGTGCTGTAGCAAAGATAAGAAATACATTCAGCTTTTCTTCAGAAACCATGTGAATGAGAATGGGATAAAAGTCTTCAAGTGTTGAGAGGAAAAAAAAACACAGCAACCTAGAATTCTGTAACCCTGGAATTATCCTTTGAAGCAAAGGGGAAATAGAAAACTCAGACCAAAATAAATAATAAAAAGTAAGGAATCTGTTGCAAATTTACCTTAGAAGAAATGCTAAAGAGGGAGAGAGAGGAACTGTGATCAGTATGTAAAATAAATGAAAAAATGTTAACTAAATAAATGAAAAAAAAGAATTCTTAAGAAATGAGGAAAATAGGGGTCAAAAGAGAGTAAAGAAGAGGATCATAAGACATGAAAGTAAATAAAAATGTACTTAATCTAACAATTAATAGTGTAGTTGAAATAATAAACAGTAATGTGGTCAGTTCCTTCTATATTTGTAGAGCATTCATGCTTGCTCACAGGTAGGTGATGTGTGACAGATACTACCAGGGAACAGCAGGGATAGGATTTGGGGCTATCCTGCAATACATGCATACCCTGAAGTGGCACAGTGTTAATTTGAAAGTACAATTAGAGAAGATGTCAATTGCAAACTCCAGCACAGTCACTATAAAAAAAAAAGGAGGGGGGTGAAAAAGATAAGGTAAATTATATAAAAGGCCCAGTTTAAAAAAAAAACACAGAAAGTATAAAAGATAAAAATAATAAAGAAAAAGGGCAACAAATAATTTAGATACCAGTCAATCCAAGATTGTCCGTAACCATTTTGAAAGTCAGTGATCTAAATGTACCAATGAAAAGATTGTCATAGTAGATGGAACACCAAGACCCAATTCTTTCTCTCTCTCTCTCTCTCTCTCTCTCTCTCTCTCTCTCT
>NC_022012.1:49613004-49651020 GCF_000317375.1 Microtus ochrogaster | reverse complement strand
TCTCTCTCTTCTTTTCTCTTTTGGTTTTTCAAGACAGGATTTCTCTATAGCTTTGGAGCCTATCCTGGAACTAGCTCTTGTAGACCAGGCTGGCCCCAAACTCACAGAGATCTGCCTGCCTCTGCCTCCTGAGTGCTGGGATTAAAGGCGTGCACCACCACCACCTGGCTCTTTCTTATTTATAAGAAACTCACTTTAAATATAGAAGTATACCAGCAGGCTGACACAAACTACCTCGATGGGTAAAGAGGGGAAAAAAATAAAAGTTGGATGATGTTGTAATGGTGAGGGCCCACTTGTTTGTCCTGGCCGCCCAGCTTGCTTAGCCCTGAAATAATCACACAGAAATTGTATTAATCAAATCACTGCTTGGGCCATTAGTTCTAGCCTCTTATTGGCTAACTCTCACATCTTGATTTAACCCATTTCTATTAATCTGTATATCACCATGTGGCAGTGGCCTTCTGGGAAAGATTCAGCACATCTGTCTCTGGTGGGTCCAGACTCTGCCTTCTTCCTCCCAGCATTCAGTTCTCTTTTCCACACCTATCTAAGTTCTGTCCTATCAAGAGGCCAAGGCAGTTTCTTTATTCATTAACCAATGAAAGCAACACAAGAATAAAAGAGCCTCCTACACCAGGATGAGAAGGGATGGAAGGTTAGAGAGGGTGTTAAGGAGGAGTTGAGGGGGGGATGATTATGTTCAAAATATATTGAGTGAAATTCTCAAAGAGTTAAAATGTGTATTGTGTACACATCCACACACACATACATACATACATACACACACACATGTTGATTAAGACTAGTTGAAAAAAGTTTAAGCTGAGACTAGTGGCGCACGCCTTTAATCCCAGCACTCAAAAAGCAGAGGCAGGCAGATCTCTGTGAGTTCAAGGGCAGTGTGGTCTACAGAATGAGTTCCAGGATAGCCAGGGCTACACAGAAAAACCTTGTCTTGAAAAAGCAAAAAAATAAAACAAAAAATTTTAATACTGTGCCAGCTTAATAGCAAAGCAAGTTATTAAAAATGAGGGAGGCACTACATAATATTTAAAGAGTCATTTCTCTCAGATGACATGGCAAGCCCTAAAGTATAATCTTCTAAAAAACAATAGCCAAATAACTGAGACAAAAACTGTTGGAATTGAAGCTTGATGTAGTATGTGCTTATAGTCCTAGCACTGGGTAGCTAGAGCAGGAAGACCCTACTCCCAGGAATTCAGGACCAACTTGGATGACTGTGTTAGTTACTGTCTTGTTGCTGTGAAGAAGCAACAAAAGCAATTTTAAAAAGGGAATATTTGTTTCTCCATCTCAGGGGATACAATCTATCATGGCAGGGAGGATAGGGTGGGAGGAGTAGGGTGGTTGGCCTCATTATGTCTCATACAGAAGCAGAAAGTGATGAATGAATGCTGCTGCCCAGCCCATGAAATGGTACCACCCACATTTAAGATAGGTTTTCCCACTTCCTTCCTAATCTAGATAATATATCACAGATACACCCAGAGATTTGTTTCCATGGTGATTCTATCCCATCAGGTTGACAGTCAAAAGTTAAATATCAGAAGTATAGCAAAATATTTCATAAACAAATACAAAGGGCTGGGGAAAAGACTTAGTCAAAAAAATGTTTTCTGAGGAGTTCAGTTCAGAGCCCCTACACCCACATACAAAGCTGGATGTGGTGGACAGATGCAGGGGAATCCTGAGGACTTGCTGCCCAGTTAGCCTAGCCAAATGCTGTACTCCAGGATCAGTGAAGAGACCATTTCTCAGAAAATGAAATGGAGAGGGGCTGGAGAGATGATTCTACAGTTAAGGAACACTAGATGCTCTTCCAGAGGACTTGAGGTCAATTCCCAGCACCCACATAGCAGATTCACAACCATCTGTAACTCTAGTTCCAGGAGATCCAATGCCATCTCTGGTATCTATGGGCACTACACAGAAGTAGTGCACAGGCATTTGTGCAGACAAAATACCCAGACACATAAAAAAAAGATAAAAGATAAAGCTAAAATTTACACACACACAAATGGTGGAGAGCGATAGAGAAAGGTACTCAGAGTCAACCTGTCTTTTATATACACATACACTTGTGCACACACGTGCTCTACAAATACCTGGGTACAGACAAAATACTTCTAAAAACAGAAAACAGTTGATAAACTCGAAGGAGAAATAGATGAATTTACTAGTACAGTTCAATGAGTCTATCAGAAATGTATAGAAAAAAAAAAACCAGGGAAACTTAGTTGAACTCAACTGATAACTGGATTGAATTAACATCTATTGATGTCTTTGTTGCACATCAGCAAATTCTCAAGCTGATAGGAGCATTCAGCAAGGAAGACCACATTTGGGACCATAAAATGCCTTCATAAATTTAAAGGAATAGGGATCATATGATGTCTGTTCTTAGACCACAGTAAGCTTGAGCTAGATGTTATAAATGAAATATAGCTAGAAAATCCCAAGACACATGGAGCATGTTTCTATGTAACATGAGTAAAGGAAGACATCTCAAGAGAAATATTTTGAACTGAATGAAGAAAGTGTATGGTACAATGAAAGCAGTGCTTTGGCTGGGGTGGGGGAGTGTTCTAGTACTGGGAATTAAGCTGAGGGCCTCTCACATGTTAGGCAGGTGTTCCACCGTTGAGCTGTGTCCACATGCCCCCATCTTAATTTGTTTGTTTTTATATTTCAAATCTTTGAGACAGTCTCGCTACCTTGCCCATGCTAGCTAACCTCGTGATCCTTTTGCCCCAGCTTTCCATGTAGCTAGGAGTACAGACCTGTACCAACAGGATAAGTTCTTATAGGGAAATTTATAGTATTAAATATGTATTAAAAGGAAAGATGATCTAAGTTTAATCATCTGAGATTCTATCCTAAGAAACCAGAACAAGAATACATTAATATGACAGTACACAGAAGAAATACTTTAGTTCCTTTCTTCATTCTCTCCAGAACGGGTGGTTCTGCCCCCAAAACAGATCTCCTTGTGGATAGGAAACAGTTACATTTTTATTTGTTAATTTAATATGAGATACTTGTGTTAAATGTGACTTTATCTGATCTTAAGAGGTAATGATATTATACAGCATTTCTTTCTTTTTTTTTTTTTTTTTTTTTTTTGGTTTTTCGAGGCAAGGTTTCTCTGTGGTTTTGGAGCCTGTCCTGGAACTAGCTCTTGTAGACCAGGCTGGTCTCGAACTCACAGAGATCCGCCTGCCTCTGCCTCCCGAGTGCTGGGATTAAAGACGTGCACCACCACCGCCCAGCGTTATACAGCATTTCTTTAAAAATCATGAAGTTAGTATATAAAGGAACATTGTATGATATTTCCTAAGTAAATTATAATGTGAAGTTTATGGATGATTTTTTTCATAAAAGTAAATATCAGAAGCCAGCCAAATTGAGGAGTTGAAATTTGTGCCTGGAATGGTGGTCTAAGCCTTTAAACCCAGCACTCATGAAGCAGAGACAGGAGGATCTCTGCATTCAAGGTCAGCGTGGTCTAAATAGTGAGTTCCAGGACAGCCAGAACTACATAGAGAGACCCTGTCTCAAAAAAGGGGTGTGGTGGAGAGATGACTCAGCAGTTAAGAGCACTAGCTGTTCTTTCAGAGGACCTAGGTTCAATTTTTAGCACATACACATGGCAGCTCAGAACTGTCCAGACCAGTTCTAGAGATCCAACACCCTCACACAGGCTTATATACATACAATCAATCAATAAAATATTTAAAAATAAATTTAAGAGAAGGAAAAGAAATTTGTGGAATTTTTTTCTTGAAAAATGCACTTGTATTTAGTGTTTAGAATTCTTAAACAGTTATAGGATTTCTTTTTCAACAGTGAGTTCTTTATACAATAATTTCTGAGTATATAATATGTTAGGGTGCTGCTTTGTGGTTGTTGGTGACTATCTCACTAGCTGAATGGTAGAGCTTGAAAATAATGGCATTTCCTCCCCTTTTAGTTGGTGCTTCCCGTGCTGCTGTTGATGCTGGCTTTGTTCCCAATGACATGCAAGTTGGTCAGACAGGAAAAATAGTAGCACCAGTAAGTATTGCAATAAAATATGCCCTGCAGAATTCTGTGGGGATCAGCACTGTGTGTATTTGTTGGACAATAATTTCAGTGATTTATATCTTACTCGGTGATCCTATACAGCTAGCCATTATGATGGTGAATGTGTTCTTACAACGACTGGAGGTTTTTTGGTCTTATTAAAATGCTTAGCCGTTTTAAAATTAGGAATTATTTTGCAAAAAGATGTATAGCAGTATGAGGTCATAATGCATGTTATGTGTATGTGTTTGTATGTGTGGTGTGGTAGAGCTACTAGGATTCTGTACATGTTGGCAAATGCTATTCCACTGAGCTACATCCCTAATTTAGTTTTTTATTGATTTTGAAATTTACATTGATAATGTTGTTCATAAAGTCTTTTAAGCATAAAAACAGGACAATTAGCCTATTTTAGTTAGACTTTTGTCATTAGAAGCTACAAATGACAATTATAGTCTTGTATGATCCTGAGCACCTAGTTTAGTTCAATATTTTTATCTATTTACATAAATTTCAGGACATTTTGATTTCTTCTGCTAGAATTTTCCTTTTTGCTAAGAGGATGAGACAAAAATTCCAGGCTGGGCAAAAGCTCCAACAGTCTTCTTGCTTTAGCTTCCCAAGTGCTGAGATTTCAGGCTTAAGTCACCACGCCTAGCCAGGCAGCATATTCTAAAAATCTTTGCAAAACCTTAAAGGGGAGATGTAGGAAAAGTTGAATCTTTTGCAACATCTCTTGACAATTCATATTTCCTAAGTAAAATCATTTTTCAACTAGTTTATATTTATATTGCATGAGGAAAATATTTTTATGTTGAATCATGTTTATTAAGCTCTCTTAGTACCCTAGTCTTTAAGATGATGACTTCAAAATAGTCATCCCTTTTTAAAATTTTTCATACAAAATATTTTGAACATGTTCCCTCTCTCTCAACACCTGCCAACTCTTTTTCTTGTCTAACTTTTTAAAACTGATATTTATTGAGCTCTACATTTTTCTCTGCTCCCCTCCCTGCCTCACCCCTTCCTCCTCCAACCCTCCCCCAATGTCTCCCTGGTCCCAATTTACTCAGGAGATCTTGTCTTTTTCTACTTCCCATGTAGGTTCTCTGGGATTGTGGTTTGTAGGCTGGTTTTCTTTGCTTTGTGTTTAAAAACCACCTATGAGTGAGTCCATGTGATAATTGTCTTTTTGTGTCTGGGTTACCTCGCTCAAAATAATGTTTTCTAGCTCCATCCATTTTCCTGCAAAATTGAAGATGTCGGGTTTTTTTTGTTTGTTTTGTTTTTGCCGTGTAGTACTCCATTGGGTAAATGTACCACATTTTCCTTATCCATTCTTCAGTTGAGGGGCATTTAGGTTGTTCTCAGGTTCTGGCTATGAAAAGCAAAGCTGCTATGAACATAGTTGAGCACATGTCCTTGTGGCACTATTGAGCATCCTTTGGATATATACCCAAAAGTGGTATTACTGGGTCTTGAGGAAGGTTGTTTCCTAATTTTCTGAGAAATTGCCGCAGTGACGTCCAGAGGGGTTGTACCAGCTTGCATTCCTACCAGCAATTCAGAAGTGTAGTTCTCTTATTTCCCTGTTCATTTTTTTTTTGTCTGATTGACCTGTCCAGTGGTAAGAGGGAAGTGTGTGTCGTTTAATGTATTTTTTTAGTTTAATAAGGATTTATTTTTTTAGAGTTTTTTATTTATATTTTAGTTGTTGAAAAAAAATTCCCGCCTCCTCCCCATTTTCCATTTCCCTCCCCCTCCTCCCACACATTGCCCCCTCCACCCACTCTCCTTCCCCTCTCCTCCTCCCCCCACTCTATTCCCCCTCCCTCTCGAGAATGAAGAGCAGTCCAGATTCCTTGCCCTGTGGGAAGTCCAAGGTCCTCCCACTTCTATCCAGGTCCAGGAGGGTGCGCATCCAAACAGGCTAGGCTCCCACAAAGCCAGTTCATGTATTAGGATCAAAACCTAGTGCCATTATCCTTGACTTCTCATCAGCCTTCATTGTCCGCCATGTTCAGAAAGTTCGGTTTCATCCCATGCTTATTCAGTCCCGTTCCCTCTGGCCTTGGTAAGCTCCCAATAGATCAGTTCCACTGTCACAGTGGGTGGGTGCACCCCTCGTGGTCCTGACTTCCTTGCTCATGTTCTCCCTCCTTCTGCTCCTCATTGATCTTAAGAGCTCAGTCCGGTGCTCCTATTTGGGTCTCTGTCTCTATCTCCATCCATCACCAGATGAAGGTTCTAAGATGATATGCAAGATATTTATCAGTATGGCTATAGGATAGGGTCATTTCAGGTTCCCTCTCCTCAGTTGCCCAAGGTACTATCTGGGGACATCTCCCTGGACACCTGCGAGCCCCTCTAGAGTCCAGTCTCTTGCCAACCCTAAGGTAGCTCCCTTAATTAGGATATATATTTCTCTGCCCCCGTGTCCCAACCATCCCATTCCCCCATCCCATTCCATTCCCCCAAGCTCCCCCAATCCTCCCCTTCTCATGTTTCTCACCCCAGTTCCCCTTAGCCCCATGCCACCTCACCCCCAAGTTCCCAGTTTTTGCCCGGCAATCTTGTCTATTTCCCATATCCAGGCAGATGACTATATGTTTTTATTTGGGTTCACCTTATTATTTAGCTTCTCTAGGATCACAAATTATATGCTCAATGTTCTTTATTTATGGCTAGAAACCAATTATGAGTGAGTACATTCCATGTTCATCTTTTTGGGTCTGGGATACCTCACTCAGGATAGTGTTTTCTATTTCCATCCATTTGCATGCAAAATTCGAGAAGTCATTGTTTTTTACCGCTGAGTAGTACTCTAATATGTATATATTCCACACTTTCTTCATCCATTCTTCCATTGAAGGGCATCTAGGTTGTTTCCAGGTTCTGGCTATTACAAATAATGCTGCTATGAACATAGTTGTACAAATGCTTTTGTCATATGATAGGGCATCTCTTGGGTATATTCCCAAGAGTGGTATTACTGGATCTTGGGGTAGGTTGATCCCGAATTTCCTGAGAAATCGCCACACTGATTTCCAAAGTGGTTGCACAAGTTTGCATTCCCACCAGCAATGGATGAGTGTGCCCCTTACTCCACAACCTCTCTAGCAAAGGCTATCATTGGTGTTTTTGATTTTAGCCATTCTGACAGGTGTAAGATGGTATCTTAAAGTTGTTTTAATTTGCATTTCCCTGATCGCCAAGGAGGTTGAGCATGACCTTAAGTGTCTTTTGGCCATTTGAATTTCTTCTGTTGAGAATTCTCTGTTCAGTTCAGTGCCCCATTTTTTAATTGGGTTAATTGGCATTTTAAAATCTAGTTTCTTGAGTTCTTTATATATTTTGGAGATCAGACCTTTGTCTGTTGCAGAGTTGGTGAAGATCTTTTCCCAGTCAGTGGGTTGCCTTTTTGTCTTAGTGACAGTGTCCTTTGCTTTAATGTATTTTTAAGCTTTAGAAGTGTTTCTTTTACATATGAGGGTGCCCTTGTATTTGGGGCATAGATATTCAGTATTGAGATTTCTTCCCGATGGGTTTTTCCCTGTGACTAATATGAAATGGCCTTCTTTGTCTCTTTTGACTGATTTTAGCTTGAAGTCAATTGTGTTAGACATTAGGATAGCTACACCCGCTTGTTTCTTAGGTCCATTTGCTTGGTATATTTTTTCGCAACCCTTTACTCTGAGACAATGTCTGTCTTTGAGGTTGAGGTGTGTTTCTTGTATGCATAAGAAGGATGGATTCTGTTTTTGTATCCAGTCTGTTAGCCTGTGCCTTTTTATAGATGAGTTGAGTCCATTTACATTAGGGATTATTAATGAGCAGCGATTGCTATCTCCTGTTAATTTAGTTTTCATTGTTGGTGATGTTAATTTGTGAGTTTTCCCCTTTGGGATTTGCTGCTATGAGACAATCAATTGTCTGTGTTTTTGTTGGTGTAGCCATCTTCCTTGGGTTGGAGTTTTCCTTCTAGTATCTTGTGTAGGACTGGGTTTGTGGCTAAATATTGGTGAAATCTAGTTTTGTCATGGAATATCTTGTTTTGTTCTTCTATGGTGATTGAAAGTTTTACTGGGTATAGTAGTCTGGGCTGGCATCTGGGTCTCTTAATGTCTGCATAACGCTTGACCACGACCTTCTGGCTTTCATTGTCTCCGATGAGAAGTCAGGTGTAATTCTGATAGGTCTACCTTTATATGTTACTCGGCCTTTTTCCTTTGCAGCTCTTAATATTCTTTCTTTACTCTGTAGGTTTAGTGTTTTGATTATTATGTGGCGATAGGACTTTTTTTTTTTGGATCCAGTGTATTTGGTGTTCTGTAAGCTTCTTGTATCTTCATAGGCATATCTTTCTATAGGTTGGGAAAGTTTTCTTCTAAGATTTTATTAAATAATTTTTTGTGCCTTTGAGTTGAACTTCTCCTTCTTCTATACCTGTTATTCTAAGATTTGGCCTTTTCATGGTGTCCCATATTTCCTGGATATTTTAAGTTAAGCTTTTGTTAGATTTAATGTTCTCTTTAACTGAGGAGTCTATTTTCTCTATTGTATCTTCAGCGTTTGAGATTCCCTCTTCCATCTCTTGTACACCTGCCAACTCTTTAAGGCTTATCTTTGAAGCTTATTTTGAAATATCTATTTTGTTCCTCTAAATCTGGATTATTTATCTTTTTATTGTCTCTTTCTGGAACTTCTTTATATAGTTTGTATACAAATTATTTTTCAGATATGTACTGTGAGTTTTTTTCCAATACTAGGACTTTCCTATTTTTCTTTTGATGTCAGAATGAACATGAAAGTTCAATGAAGCCATCTTCTTCGGTTAATATATTTTGTGTTACTTAGCTTACTTGAAGTCAGAGAAGATCTCAGTACTGAATATGGGCACTAAAACTATTCATAAATTAAGTCAAAGCGCTGTGTGACTGACTTGCTTGTCATACCACATTAGTCTGGCCGTGGAAGTAGATTTATTGAGCAGATGAGCTGGAGCCTTCCATGACATTTAATTAGGTGTGGCACACATATTTTTTGTGGAAATCTTGCGTGTACAGTTTTATGTGAGTAGACACATTCAGGCTTGAATTCATAAAAGATCAACAGCTTCCTAATCAAAACTATTTTATAAGAAATTCAGTGTATACCCTGAAGTAGCAGGCAGACTTACTGTGACAGAAAGGGGGCATTCATAGTTATTAAACAGGAGTGTAGGTAGTGGCTGGTGGCATCCATTCTTGTATTGGAAACAAGTTTCATATAACCAGCTTTATTCAGCATTACTCTTATAGAACTATTGAATTTTGCTCATAAGGAGAGTAAACATTAAATGCTTTGAAGACTTTAACATAGCTCATACAACTCTTCAGAGAATTCTAATGTGTTAACTGTGTAGTTGAGCACTGTGTTAGTTCCTTTTCTTGTCGCTGCGACAAATACCAGACAAAAGCAGCTGAAAGAAGGGTGATTTCGGTTCTCAGTTTATGGGTACAGTCCATTGTAATGAGGAAGACAAGACAAGAGCTTAATAAGATCACCCAGAATCCAGTCAGGAAACAGTGAATACTGATGCTCAGCTCACTTCTTTTCATTCTGCGGGGACCTTGGCACATGATAGTATCACCCATTTTCAGGATGGGTCTTCCTGCCCAGCTAAGCCTTTCTGGAAATATCCTTAAAAGTACTCACAGAGGCGTGTTTTTGTCCAGTGGTGATTTTAAGTTGATAATGACGAGTGGCCACTACAGGCATAGATGTATATTTACACACACACACATCATGGTTCTAAAACCTTTTTTGGGAAACAATTTGCAAGTATAGAACAAAACATTTTGTGTGTGTGTATGTGATCATTTAAGAGTAAGTTGCTGAGATGATGCAATTCCAGTCCTACATACCCATAATGCCATCTATCAAATAAAAATATTAATATGAATACATAATGCCATGTAGTCATAAGACTCCATTTGAATTTTTCTTACTACTTCATTAATGTCCTTTATAGCAAATGGTACTAGTTTAAAATCATCTTTCATATATCTGTCATTCCTTCAGTCCTCATTTCTCAATCTTATTTCACATCATGAGGAACTTCAGGATTATAGAGCAACTTGTAGGGAGATGTTTCTTTCCCACTAGCCACACCTAAGTAGCCACACTGAGGCTGATATTAATTTTAAATGCTCTGATAGTAGCTCGAGCTTGCTACTAACTAGCTCTTACAACTTAAATTAACCCATTTCTAGTAATCTATGTGGCTTTACCTGTCCTCCAGCATGTCTTACTCCCTCTGTGACTCCTGGCAGCTCCATTGACTCCGCCCTTCTTTCAGCGTTCTCAGTTTGGCTGTCCCGCCTGTAGCAACTCTTCTATTACTGGCCATCTAGGTATTTTTCTTTTACAGTGTTTATTGAAATCTTTTACTTTTATTAATTGAATTGCTTGTTTCTGCTACTGATTTATGGAAGTTTTTAAAAGAAATTCGAGTAGTGAGTTTCTTGTTTACTTTCTCCACATCTATGGTGTGCCTATTTATTTTTCTAGTATGATCTTTAGTTGAGGAACTTCTTTGATCTTTCTCATTTGCTGCAAGCGCTCATCATGAATGGAATTTCTATGCAGAGTCTTTAATTCTCCCTCATGGTTTTCTCTTCTCTGGAACTTTCCCCACACTTCCAGCTAGTGTGGCAGTCACCTGTCTTCTGTGTATTTTCTTCAACCAGTAAGACTTCTGGTCTTTATTTAAAAAGCCTCATTTCTGATTGGCCTGTGGAGAAATTGCAGATACCCCAGGTTAAAAGGGGAAAGTATGCTGGACTCATGTCTGCATACTTCCCTCCCCTACAGAATTTGGACTCCTCAAATTCTACCTGTCAGTGTTGATATCCAGCATTTAAACGGTTGCTATCCATATTTGATCCTGGTTTATAGTTGTTTTAGCAGGATGATATGAGCTGTTTCCTTAGGGCCATAAGGAGACCCAAGGCCCAGGATTTGAATGTATAATTGTTTTACTTTATGTGCTCGCTGTGTAAAGTTGGGTTATTATCACCCTAAATAATAGCTTTATTAATGTTACTTAATATTGCATTAGGTTTTTTTCAGCCATATCCTACTATTGGCAAGAATTACACTTGTAAACATCCAAAAACTCTGCACACCTCCACCCGTTTGAATTGTGTGCTATTGAATCCATCTCTGCTAATACTAGTGCAGCATTCTTTGTTTTTAACAAAGCAATTTATTTATTTCTTTTTAATGGGGCCATTTTGCCTCTTTTGAACACTTCAAGGTTTATTTATTTTCTCATTTTGTTGTTAAAATATCCAGTATTTTGACTTATTAGCACTTGTAACAACTTTGAAAAGCTGTTTTTTCTAATGGTAAGGAGCTAAAAGTTCCGTGCTTCAAGTAATGGAACATATAAAGTCAATTTTGTTGTCTGTACAAGAATAATTGGTTTGCTTTTTATTATTAATTTGAGAAAGTATATACTACCCAAAATAGACATTAAATTTAGTTACATGGCATTTTTGTCACTCACAATAATTTACACAGTGTGAAACAGTTCCCAGTATCCTTATGACCTCACAGTCTTGTAAGATATAGATCCCTGCCCCCAATCAGAGGCTACTGGCTAGTTCACAGCTTACTGTTGTGACAGTGATCACTTTTTATTTCTAATTAACTTTTGATATAAAAATATAATGCAATGTACATGTGTGTACATACATGCATAGATTTTTCTCCGTTTTACATTAAGTAACGTAGGTTTTTGCTCCTGAATACCTCAGTGCATAATTTTTTCAGACTGAAATATTCTCATCTAAAGTACAATTACATTTATTTTTTTCTGTACTTATTACTTTGTGCATGCGGTCCATTTGTATACTTAGGTATCAGGAGTCTTCCTCTATTATTCTCCACCTTATTTTTTAAATTTATTTAGTTTATGGGTGTGGGTGTTTTGCCTGTATGTATGTATGTGTACCACATGCACGCCTGGTGCTACAGAGGCCAGAAGATGGCATTGGATCTCCTCAGACTGGAGTTACAGACTGTTGTGAGCTGTCACATGGATGTGGAGAAGGAATCTGGGTCCTCCAGAAGTGCAGCTAGTGCTCTTAACTGCTGTGCTGTCTCCAGCTCCAGCTCTAGTACACTTGTATTTCATACTCCAATTTTGTTTGTGCTTTTATTCTAATTTTCTGTATTTTAAAGATTTATTTATGTATTTTGTATGTATGGGATCTTTGGAAGAGCAGCCAGTGCCTTTAACTGATAGACCATCTCTCTAGCCCCCAATTTTCAGTGTTTTAACATTCCAATTTTATCATTTATCTTCACATTCATTACTAATTCTGATCCCCCAGTACAGAATCTACTTTTGGGTCAAGTCATACATCCATTGTTGTGCTTCTTTTGTTTTTTTTTTTGAGACAGGGTTTTTTCTGTGTTTTTCAGGGTTTTTCCTGACTGTCCCGGAACTCACTTTATAGACAGGTTGGCCTCGCCTGCCTCTGCCTCCTGAGTGCTGGGATTAAAGGTGTGCACCACCACCGCTCGGCCCATTGCTGTGCCTCTTTAGTCGTTGGTTTCTTGGTTGTGGTGAACAGTAGAGCTTGGTTATTTGGCTTCAATCTTAGTCTTTCTCAGTATTCATGCTCCTACTCCCTACCACCTATCTATGACAGGCAAGCTTTTCCAATCTCTTTGTGGTAGGCGGCACTTTAAATGATTTTGAGCAGGTTCAGGTGGCAGATGAAAACTGGAAAACTATGTGGCCATCTCTAGACGTGGGATACAACTTTGGCATTAGGCTTTCTAGAGGCCAGTTCATATTAGGAAACAAGATGAGTGCTCTGATTTACAGGGTTCCAAAAGTAAAACAGACTAATTGTACATGAGGAGTATCATTTGGCCTGGTATCAAGATCAGAGAGACATATCCCTTGAGCCCATAGAAAGAAGACACTATTGATTGACATCCTCGATAATACCTTTACTATAAATAGGGCAGTGGTTTATAGTAGTTTTATGATGGCCCTCAGGTGGGCCAATTGCATAGTAAGTGCATTTCTAGGAGACAAACACTATTTGGTTTCTGGTTCTGTGTCTGCTATTCAGGCGTATGGTAAAACTGCAGGCTGGCAATCAGGTTGTCAGACTCTTCTTCAAATGAATTTTATTAGAAAGAATGGAACTGAAGTCAGGTGAATGTATGGAGGTGCTAGCTAAGCTCTCTCCCTCTGCAAGATGATTGTAGCCTAGAGCACAGGGTAAAGACTGCCTATTTGGGACAAAAAGAAAGCAAACTTAATGTACTTGCTATAAAAGCAAAAACCATACAGAACAAAGCCCAAGCTTATTTGCATGTGTCAGAAAACACTCTTCTTTCCTTGTTTGATGTTAATATTGTACCTGCTCTCTAGAGCTTATCCTTCCTGCCTCCTTAGGAACAGTCCCACTGGCTACCCACTTCCCCCGGGCCCAGTGTCTTTCCTCTGCTTACTCCTTCTCTGTAATTTTAAAAAGAAAACTATTTACCTGGCAGCCTCTTTCCTCCCTTTCTCATCTCACAAGGCTAAGTTTGAAATGTTGTTTACACTTGCTCTATTTGCTTTGCTTGCCATTATTTTCATCAAAAATTATGTATATTTATATAAATATACACAACATAATAGTGAAATAACACCCAATTTAAGAAGCAGTGTTATAGCTGGGTGGATCTCTCAGTTCAAGTCCAGCGTGGTCTACAAAGCGAGTTCTAGGATAGCTGGGGCTACACAGAAAAACCTTATCTTGAACCCTCCCCACCAAAAAAGAAGCAGTGTTAGATTATTAAAAGTTCCATGAACCTTTTTTTGAATGTATAGTCTTCTCCTCAAAAGTAACTGTCATCCTAAACTTGATTATTGTTCTGATACATTTCATTTTCATGTTTACTATGTTTGTGCAAATCTCTAAACAGTGTATGGCTGAACTTTTCAATTTGAGTCTTATATAAAGCTAGATAGAGTGGTATTTGTCTATAATTTCAGCACTCAGGAGGATGAGGCAGGAGGATTGCCATGAGTAGTTTGATGCAAGCATAGGATATAAATCAGAATTCTGACTAGGAAAAAGGAAGGGAGAGAGGAAGGAAACCAGTTTGAGTGCTATGTATGAGTCTCAAGTGTTCCAGAGACCAATCTTGTCAGCCTTTGAATTGTAGACATTATGACCAACTTTGTTCATTTACTGAAGTGTAACATACTGTGTTATCATGATCTGTATCTTGTGACCTGAAAATATTGGAGAACAATGGTATACAGTATTTTTAAAATATCAGTAAAAAAATAGACTATATGTGTTCTTTCTAATCTTTTGAGGTTTTTTTTTCTATGTAAACACAGGCAGGCTGGGTTTTGTTTTGTTTTTGCTGTTGTTGCTTGCTTGCTTTATTGATTCTACAGTATCCCATTGTATGAATATATCACACTTGACCCATTTTTATTAATAGATATTTTATGGATGGCCTGTATGTTGGGAAGAGAGAGCCATACTAACTGTTCAGTGGTGTCAGGATAATTTAAAGCAAGATGGTAGAAAGCTCTCAGATATGAAGAAGAGGTGATCTTCTCAGCTCCTGAAATACTGTAAATAAATGGCTGTTAACCATTGTCTAAAGCCTTGAATCAAAAAGTGATATGAAAAAAATCTCAAATGTATGTGTCTGTTCACTTTGCTTGTAGTTATACAGTGTGGACATAATACACAATCCTGTCTAGATAGTAACTGAGGAATAGCTGCTGAGTTGATTGTATAGTCTCACTCAGATTCATAATCACCTGAAATGCACACTCTTGTAAATGCTTGATTTGGGTTGTTTATTTGAATAGTAATAGTGACGCCTCCATTACAAAATGCCCAGATTGGGTGCTTAGCATGGTAGCACATACTTCTGATCCTGGTCCATGGGAAATAGAAGCAGGAAGATCAGGCTGTACATAATAATTCCAGGCCCAGGCTGGACTGCATGAGACTCTATCTTAAAAAAAAAATAGAGGGGGGAGGGAAGGAAGAAAGGTTGGTTAAGAATCTAGATGCCAGTCAAGCTGTCTGAGTTCTGCATTTAGCTTCCCATGTGCTTTCTATTGACCTTAGATAAATCACTTAGCCTCTTGTGCTACAGTTTCCAGAGATGTGTAATGGTGATAAAAATCCCTATTTCACAGAGTTGTAAATAATAAATGAGCTAATATATGTAAAACAAGTTTAAATGAGAGATTGTGTGTGTGTATATATATCTTAAAACTGTGCCTGGCATATTATAAATGCTGTGCACTAGCTAATTTTAAAGCGACTGTTAAAAATTATTTTTGTATATGTGTTATAGTATGTGTGTATTGTATTATGTGTTAACACATAGGGGTATGTATTCTACATGTGCTTGCAGGGACTAGAAGAAGGCATTACCCATTTTTCTTTATTGATCTTCACCTTAATTTTTGAGACAGGTCCTCTCAAATGAATCTGAAATTCCCCCCTTTCAGCTAGGTTGATTAGCCAGCAAACATGGGATCTGCCTATATCCACTAACCAGTGCTAGGATTACAGGGTACATGGACTATGCCCAGATTTTACATGGGTACTGTGCATTTGAACTTCAGATCCTCTTGCTTTTACAGCACATTCTCTTACCCAGTGGGTCACCTCACCAGTCCTGAAAAGATTTTGTTTCAAATCATGAACAATTGTTAAATTATTTCTCATATTTATCAGGCTCATTGGATTTTATTATCATTTAATACTTGTTGAGAGTCAGTGTTTTAGGTTTACGCTGTGACTAGATTTACTTAATATGACTTTTTAAGTCTTGATGTATTTGGGAGAAGTTCCTCCTCTGTGTTGCTCTCAGTGATCTGTTTGATGGTTCAGACCTGACCTTTCCAGCCATGCAAACACATAAGTGTATTATGATCATTAGAGTCTACTGTTTGTTGCCAGGGAGTGTGCTTTACACTTAGTGCAGCATCTTAGTAGGTGTGGAGGATTACTTTACCTATATTTTGATATTTTACTGACAGACCAACTTCCAGTTCATAATTTTGAGATTATGTGAATAGAGTCAAAAGTTACCAGATGAATAAGCAGTTTAGGAGAATTTACCAAGACAGTACATTTTGTTTCTGACCTTTGTTTTGAAAATTCACTAGTGTTGAAAAGTCAATGTGGAAACAAACTTTATAGAGTTGTTTGTATACAACTGGGAATGAGTTTATGGGATGGGCTGCCCTCTAACTTGCTAAAAAGCTGAAGATTGACAACCGCTTTCATACTGCATTATCTAGCTTGGCTTTTAGTTCCAAGAGAACTGTATTCACAAATTGATGTGCTTTCCCTTTGGGGTTGGTATAGAAGCATTAAATTGTACTAAAATATTCATATGTGAGTGCATTTGGCTGAAAGCAATTGATGTTCTGCCCCCAAGAGGATAAAGAGAAATGCTGTGTGGACCCGCAGTCCAGAAAACACCCTAAGCATGCTTCTTAAAAGGTAATTACAAAGCCTGCATGATCAAAGCCCTTACAGGGAAGCTTAAGTGACAGAGAGAAGGTACAGCATTTGTAGGTTGTGGTTTGCATGTATATGTTGTTAGGTTGTGCAGCTGCCAAAAGTTAGCAGTTCTATATATATCTTTGGTTTGTGTTCTCAGCTAAAATTTATCAGACTAATTTTTTGTTTACATTTATTCCAGAAGACTTGAATCAGTGGACTTTTTTTTACCCGTTACCACTTTATTATTTAAAGTTAAACTATTTAAATTTTAGAAACTATTGTATACATGCCCCCCTTTTCTGCTTCATTTATCTGCTTAAAAGCATGCTACTGAATGATAGATTGACGTGTCTTATACATAGTCAACCTAATTATCAGCTGACATGAAAATCAGTTAGCATAGATAGCAGATCTACTTTAGTTCTTGATGTGGTTACTTGAAAGAAATGAAACTTCTGAATTTCCATTCTGCAAAACCAACACTGTATATTTTGGGGATCTTTCACACAAAAATGAATTCATGTTTTTGTGCATGGCATCAAGTTGATACGTATGCATTTGAGTGTCAAAGAATATAAGACACTATACCAGATGGACATGTAAATCCGTTACAAGTGCCAGTGAATTTAGCACATGTAATTCAACACTTGGATTTACTTTGAGCTCAAAGAAATGAATACAAAAATCTATGAAAAGAAAATGTTAAAGCTTAGTGTAGGGCCATATGCCTCTAAGAGGCTGAAGCAGGATTGCACACTAGGCCAATTTAGGATACGTAAATCCGGGCCACCTGTGTCATCAAGCAAAACCCATTCTCAAGAAACCAAAAAGAAAAAAAAAATGTTAACTACTTAGTTTAACTGTATGTTAATATTAGACAAACAGTATTTTGGAAATAGTTTTTTGTCAGAGGACAACAGTATGTGTTCCATTTCCTTTGTTGTTTTTGAGACAACAGGGTCTCAATGTATTGCCTTGGTTGGCCTGGAGCTCACTATGGAGACCAGGCTGACTTTGAATGTCTGGTATTGGCCTTGAACTTATAGCAGTCATCCTACCTCTACCCATTCAGTGCTGCGATTGCAGCCTAACCCATTTCCATAAAAAAAAAAAAAAAAAAAAGAGAGATTATTTTAGAGCAGTGGTTCTAAACCTGTAGGTAGCAACCCTAACAGGGGTCTCTTATCAGATATTTACATTATGATTCATAACAGTAGCAAAGTCACAGTTATGAAGTAACAATGAAATCATTTTATGGTTGGGGTCACCACAACATGAGGAACTGTATTAAAGGGTCTTAGCATTGGGAAGGCTGAGAACCAGTGTTATAGAGAGAAGCTCTCTGGTTAGGTTAGATGCATCAGTGATTTAATATATTCCTCCTGATGTTGCCTTTCTCCATAGTATTAGCTGAATTCCATTCCCTTTAACTTTAAGAAGATGCTTAAAAAAGGATTTGTGTAATTCCAGCTGACCTTCCCAACTCAGGTTGCTTGTTTGAAACATGTACATTTTAGGATCAGAGAGATAGGGCTTAGTGGTTTAAGGACTTGCCACCAAATCTGTTGACCTGAGTTTGATCTCAAAACCCATGGTGGAACAACGGAACCAGCTCCCCAAAGTTGTCCTCTGACCTCCACACAAATAGGATTGTGAAATTATGTTTTTAAAATACAGTTTTTAAAGCAATTATAGATTTACAGAAAAGTTGACAAGACAGTACAGAGAATTCCTCTGAGTACTATACCCAACTTCCCCTGTTGTTACTGCATGTGAAGTGTTTTCAAAGGATAATAAAACCAGAAATCCTCGCATTTAGCTTTGTAATTATTGTCTTAGTGCGGGTTTGTGTGTGCATGGTGCACATGTGGAGAGGTCAGAGGACAATTTTAGATTTGGTTCTCTTCTTTCACCTTACATGGGGCATGTATGGGGTTTGAACTTAGGTTGTTAGGCTTGTGTGGCAACTGCCTTTACTCTGAGTCATCTTGATGGACCACACTGAGGTTTATTTTTCTTTTTCTATTTTTCATGTGTATATGTGTCTGGTGGGGGGCAGGGCACATGTGTGTAGGTGCAAGTGCTCATCAAGACCCAGTGTTGATGCCAGAAATTATTCTCTATAACACTACTTTAGTCATTGAAGCAGAATCTCCCAATCAGACCCAGAGCTTGTCTGTGAGACTAGTCCCGGTAGCCAGCTTGTTCTGAGGATCCCTGCCACTGTCTCCTGGGCTGAAGTTACAGGTGGGCCATCATGTCCACCTGGCATTTGCATGGGTTTTTAGAGATCCAAACTAGTTCTCATGCTTATAAGACAAGTGCTTTAATTGCTGGGCCATTCCCCATTTTCCCAAATTAAAGTTTTTGAAGGTGGAAAATTGTATGAAAGTTTCAGGAGGATAGCTTTCTTTTTAAGGATTATTTGTTATTGTTGTGTCTGTGTATGATGTGTTATGTGGGAATATACCACAACTCGCATGTGGAGGTCAGAGGGCAACTTTCTGGAATTGGTTTTATCCCACTGCTACTGTTATCACTTGTAGGTGTAGACCTAGGAATGGAAGTGCTGAGTCACACTGTGTGTAACTTTTGCAAAGCTGCCAAACTGTTTCCTCCAGTTGTGACTCTTTGTGACTCTTCAGTGCTATTTTATAGAAATTGTCTGAGCATTAATAGATTAAGCATCAAGAAAGCCTTTGTCACCTGGGCGTGGTGGCCCATACCTTTAATCCCATCAGTCAGGAAACAGAGGCAGGCAGATCTCTGAGTTCAAGTCCAGCCTGGTCTACAGAGTGAGTTCCAGGATAGCCAGGGCTATACAGAGAAACCCTGTGATGAAAAAAATCAAAGAAAACAAAGAAATCCTGCTTCTAGAAGTTTGGGGAGAAAGTAGTTTGGTAAGTGGAAAGAGTGCTACTTTGGAGGTTGGGGTTTGGGGTCCAATACCAGCTTTGTTTCCTGTAGCCTAGGTTTATTTTTATTAATTAAAATATATGACATCGATGATCACAGTGGTTCTTTACAACTCTCAAATTCTACAGATAAGTAAATATTACATATTTTGACTTGGATCCATTAAGATATTTGCTGATAATAATTTTGGTGATTAAACTTTATGTGTGAACATAATTTGAAAAGATTTGTAATAGACTTTATTTTGTATCTTAGTATTTTATCTAAATATTCTGTGCCTTATATTCAAACATTTCAATATGAATTAACCACATGAGTGAATTTGGCCAAGTGTAGAAGGTCATATTTGGCTTTCTGTTATTTTAGGTATATAAAGTATATTCTCCAAATGGGAAAAATGTGAATTAGTATAGAAACAAACTAAGTAAAGAAAAACTATTTCATTACAAAGTAATTAAATCATATTTCAATGTGAAAACATTTCCTTAAGGAAAACTTGTTTCAGATTCTATACATACTATGTAATTGAAACCTATAACTAAAAATACTACTAAAGGGGTCAAGGGCAAAATTTATTTCTTTTTTTGTTCATATTTAATTTGTCAAACGGATTAATATCCATGTTTAAAGTAAAAATAAAAATAAAACCCATAAAAGTTTATATTTTGTGCCAGGCATGGTGTTATCACCCCAGCAACTTGGAAGGTGGCAGGGGTGTCGTGAGTTCATGACCAGCTTTCAACATTTCATAAGTAGGCTGCTTGTGCAGATGATGCTAATTCCCTGAACCTTTTGGGAAAGAAAATGGGCTGTAAAAGACTATGGGGAATCTCTATCTACGGATAGATTTAGGGGTTTGGCGAACCTGTGACTAAGAAGCCACGGCTATATATTCCCTAATAAGCACCAGGTCCATCTACTAAGTCACAGTACCCACTCATTGGCTTTGCTTCTAGACATTTATTTCCCTTTAATGGTTATCTGGGTTCAGGTACTGACTTCATTGATAGTTATCCAAAAAATATCAGCTAGTAACAGGTGTCATAAATTAAATAAGTATCATTAACAGTAAAGATAGCAGTAACTTCAGAGTCTTGCCACTTCTGCGGGTCAGTCTCATCTGTCCTCATAAGGTTCAGGAATTTTCTCTATAGTAGGTATATTATTTGGGCTGGAGAGATGGCTCAGCGATTAAGAGCACTATCTGCTCTGCCAAAGGTTCTGAATTCAATTCCCAGCAACCACATGGTGGTTTACAACCATCTGTAATGAGATCTGGTGCCTTCTTGAGGAAGAGACCTGGCCATTCATCGTCATCAACATAGACCATGAAACCCAATGTGGACAAGGTCAACAGAACTGCAATATACAGGCTGCCCATTCACACTTCAGCATTGCCAGGAAATAACTTTCAATTCATTCAGATGTGTTATTTGCTGTAACTACAGGTGACTGATGACTCCACTTGAAGCATAGTATGATACTGTAATCACTTTAGTCATGCATGGTATAGCAGAAAAAGAGCCTAGCTTTTGAGAGAGTAGAGAAGGGTTGGTGGGGGGGTGTGAATAGGGAGAGGGTAGCTAAAGGTATAAAGTTTCCATTGTCAAAGACAATGAGTTCTAGAGATCTAATGCCCAGAATGATAGAGTACATTATAAAGAATCTTTTTCAGTGCTAGGGATGAAGCCCAGAGCTTTGCACATGTATATAAGTGTCTATGCCTGAGTTATACTCTGGCCCTAAGAGTTAATCATAAGTATTCAGTGTCTGAAAAATAGAAGGGGAAGGGTGATGAAGAGAGACAATAAGTATGGTAACCAGCTGATTGATTGTGGTAAACATCACACAGTAAACATTGTGGTAACCAGCTGATTGTGGTAAACATCGCACAGTAAACATTGTGGTAACCAGCTGATTGTGGTAAACATCGCACAGTAGTACACATACCAAGGTGTTGCACTGTATGCTTTCCACATTAAAAAAACTTTTCAGAATTGCCTCTAGGAATAAAAAGCTTGCCTTTTACTAGGTATGTATAACTTCAGATAGCTCAGTAAACCTGCCTAAGTCTCTGCTTTCTTTTTTATACAATGGAAATAGTTTCTTCCTTGTAAAGTTATTGTAGGTCAGTGAGATAATATAAAGAACAGTGTGAGTGCTGGTATTTCACCAGCAACACATTTGTGTGAGTGACATGCAGTCTTGAATCCTGGTCAGCCTTGAGGCAGTCTCAATACAGGAGTTAGCCTGATGAGAAAATCTTGGATGGGACAGAATTTCAGCTCTAAAGAGAGACTGAGTCCAACTTCTACTCATGTGCAATGTAGCTTAGCCACAACCCTGCTCGACAGTTTTGTCGTATAGCAGAGGGCTGCTTGAGAAAAGAGCCACAATTGTCTTTGTGTTTTGGAGTCTCTTCCATAAAGGAGTCTTAAACACAACTTAGCAAACAGAGAAAATAGTTTGGTTTTTTAAAATGAACCATTCATATATGGATGAAATATAGCAATGTTAATGCATAGGAGGCTTGCAGTAATTAGAAAATATGGCTCGGTCAATCTGTTCCTCAAAGAGGCATTTATTATTTGCGGAGATAAGTTCATTTCTTTCCTCACCTGGCACATGTCCTTTATTGTGTTTAGCTGTAACAGTGGATGTTTGGGTTCTGCCTCCAGCCTATTGAGTAAAGAGGGTTGAAGTTATTTGCTCTTCTGCAGAGCTCTTGTCTCAGGCAACATGAGGATTTGGGCTTTGAGTGCATAACATTGACTCTCTGAACTTACTTAATAAGAACTATTTATATGATGTGTTTTAATTTTTTTCCTTTGGCAAGATGTAGTTTGTCATGTTCTGTCCTCCAACTTTATCTAGAGAGATAGTATTGGTAGAAAACAGTTTTAAAACTTGATTAAATTTTAGAGTAGAAACAATACTGAATTAGTTTTTTTGCTCTGAATGGTCCAGATATAACCACTCTGCTTATATTCATATTTCACATGAACAAAAAAGTAAAGGTTTAAATTTCTCCATTTGCCATTGTTTAAAGTAAGGCAGACTGAAGTTACTCCAGGCAGAACCTTGTCCCAGTTCCAAAAAAAAAAAAAAAAAAAAAAAGAATTCATGAGTTCATGTTGTAAACTAATTTAATTTCAGCCTTGTGTGTGAGTGTGTGTAGTGTATAAACAGGTTTTTTTTATGTTTGTAGTGTTAAGGATTTGCATCAGAGTTCATCCCAACTTCTTGCTGCACTGTTGAGGAATTTAGACAAACATTCTAATTTAACTGACTAATACATTTGTAGCCATCCCTCTAGCCAATTACCATACATTGTGCTACCCTCTGCCCTTTTTGGTGTTCCATTCCAGATATTTTTAAAATTTCCATGAAATGCAGATGATTTAGGTTCTTATTTAGAGGGCATAAGGTTTTGAGGGTAGTTCTTCAGGTGCCTCTAGAATATATATTATTACTAGGAAATAAGATTTACTAGTTGGAGAATTGCTTTTTAGAATATAAACTTCCTGTATGAAGCCAGTTTATGTTTTTCCACTTTTGGTTTACCGACAGTGATCCCTGTTACCAGAGTTCTCGTACATTTTTGTTGGTTAGTTGAGACTCCACTGGCACCTCTAGTTGGCTCCCACCATGTGTTGTTGTCCCTCTGCTGTATGGCTAGCCTTTTTAGATGGAAGCCATCAGTTCTATCTCTCCCACACACCACAGTGTCCTAGTAGAGCTTATCAAAGGTTCCTCTTTAGTTTGTTCTGTGATTTTGAATTTGTAAGCCATGTGTGGATTTGGCCATTGAAAACGTGGTTAGTCTAAATTGAGATTATATTATTAAAATTAGTCTCAGTTGTTTCCTTTTACCATAACACAAGTGACTAAAATTCTTAAACATGTGGCTTACAAGATATCTATATTGAATATCTCTGTCTTAGGCTTAATAACATTAAGCTACAATCAGTGTTGTAAGTAGGAGACAGCTTTCCCTTTAGCCTCTGCAGTCAGCTTCCCTGGAGGAGCAGTGCTCAGATTCCAGCTCGCGATCTGAATCACTGATATTAGTGCTATGACTTCCTAAGGAAGCCAGACCTGACTGACCATTGTAGAGGGCAGTGACCACATAGAACTCATCTGGATCATTAGATTTCTATGAAAGTACTAAGGTCTCCTTCAGTCAGCATCACATGTACTGAGTTAGAACCATAAAAATGTGTGTGTGCTTGAAGGACACAGACTACAAAAGGGTAAAAACTGCTTCCTGCTCCTAAAGGCTGTCTACTTCTCAGTAGCCAATCAAGAAGTGAAGGTTTACACAAGATACCAGAGCTGTCTTGTTCTTCTCTGCCCTTTTCCTTTATTATGAATTTGCTTAAGCTGCGTTGTTAGACTGTAAGCTTCTTGAGGACAAGGGCAGAGAACATGTCTGCTTTATATTACCTGTAAGGTTTAACAACATCCACAATAGAAAAATTAGCTAACCAAACTGGGGAGACTTCAGTGGGTACAGAACCTGCTGTGCAAGATGAGGACCTAATTTCAAGCCCCAGCATCCATGTAAAGGCCCCAGTGCCAGGTGTGGAATACTTCCCTTTAAGTTGTTGTTCAGGAAATCCCCCTGACACACACAAATAGTACCACTGTTCTTGGTTGCCTGCCAGAACTTGATGTTACAACCCTGATGTCAAAGATAGCAAGCACACACATGGGTCATATGACCTGGAGAAATAAATCAAGGTAGTACTACTGATATAGAAGCTTTCTCCCTACTGGCTAGTTCTTATAGTGTTGAAGGGGGCGATACAGACTGACAGGAGGAAAACCACCAACAGTCCTATCTGGTGAGCTACCTGTGAACTATAATAATGACTGACCTGCAAGATATGCACATTGGTATCCAGAGGTGTCATGACTGTTGTGGTGTGAGGAGAGGGGTAATCAGCCACTTTAAGGCCCACTCCATAGGATACAGCTCATGCCCTGATACTGTAAACTGGGTCAAAAACCCACGGCTGGGGAGACCATGGGTCCTGGAAGAAAAGCTACTACTGTTATTACTGAGTGGGTGTCATATCAAATTATTTCTAGCTACTGATGTGGGAATGATTTCTTATTAATAAAGAAACTGCCTAGGCCCATTTCATAGGCCAACCCTTAGGTAGGCGGAGAAAACAGAACAGGATGCTGGGAGAAAGAAGCTGAGTCAGTGAGTCGCCATGGTTCCCGCACTCCAGACAGACGCAGGTTAAGATCATTCCTGGTAAGCCAGCTTGTGTGCTACAAAGATTAATAGAAATGGGTTAGATTAATATGTAAGAGCTAGCCAATAAGAGGCTGGAAGTATTGGGGCCAGGCAGTGTTTAAAAGAATACAGTTTCCGTGTAATTATTTCGGGACATAAGCTAAACTAGCCATGTGGGCGGCAGGGTGCTGGGGACGCAGCCCCGCCGCTCTTATTTCAACAAGCTACTTAACCTTTAAACTCACAAAATAGTGTATCTGTCTGTTCTCAGAATAGTACATCTCTCAACCCTCATCAGAAAAGCTTCTTTTTTGCAGTGGATGGTGGTTAAAGCAGTGACTCACAACAGCTCAAAATGCAGAGAATAAATGTCTATAGACTGCTCAGTCCTAAATGAGATCTAGCTCTGTCATACTTTCTATCCCCAAGGCTTAGGGAACATCAAAGAAGGGTGGCCAGAAAGGTTGTTAGAGGCAGAGATTGGGAAAGACTGCTACAAAACAGTGTTTTCTGGCCATGACAGGGCTGTTGCATTCCTGAATTAACAGTGGCTGCGGAGTCTTGCACAAAATCTGGACAAGATCAACCCACTCAAAATTACAGCATGGAGGGGGAGGGGTTCATCATGTCCCACCTCTACCTGAGGAGCTATTGGCAGTTGGTGGCTGTTGAGGGAGGGAGAATTAGAATTCTTCAGGGATAAGGCCTCTGAGAGGCTACTCAGGCTCCAGTAGATGATTCTGCGGGCAGCACTAAGTGAACTATGTTAAAATAAAGAAAAAGAGAACATGTGGTTGGGAGGGTATGGGGGAGGAGGGTAGATGTGATCAAAATGTGTTATATGATCCTATGAGATACCCAAGGGATAAATTTAAAATATAATATAACACAAAATAAGCCATGTGAAACATTGCATACCTATAATGTCATGCTGAGGAGGTGGAGATAGGATGATCCTTGGGGTTTGCCAGCCAACCAGCCCAACCACATTGAAATTGAGCTTCAAGTTCAGTGAGAGACCCTGTCTCATAAAATAAAGTGGAGAAAGACTGAAGAAGACACCCGTTATTAGCCTCTAGGCTGTGCAGTACACACATATGCACACAAAGTAGAGAAAAATCAGCTAACCATCACCACTGAACTCTTTCTTGTTCTGGTACACTTGCATATTTTATTATTTGCATCACAGGGCATTTTGGCTGCTCCTTTTAATTATAAAGTACCCTTTTCTCAAGTTCCTGTGCTGCCATCTGTTGGAAAATTATTGTAATAAAAGTGTAGATTATTAGTGACTGGCATAAGTGGTACCTTTCTCCAGAGTTTCTCAGTGTACACCTGTTTAACTGTACATGGTAGTCCTGAGGTCACCCTAGGGTACTCCACTCAGATCACCAGTGAGATTAGAGAATTAAGGTTTGAACAGATTTCAGACTAAGAGATGGTACGTTAGTTTCTTGGGAAACCAGATACTGTGCTAAAGATGGAAACCTCAGCAATAATCCTAAGAATTGGGAATTGTTATGATACTAGTTTTGGGAGGTTAATAATTGGTTCTGGTCTGAACAGTCTCCAGAGCCTGGGTTTTTGACCCCAACAGTGCTCTTCTGTGCACATCTGTGAGTAGCAGCTGAGACTTGGTTTTTCGCTTACAGTCCATTGTGAATCCTCAGCCCCTGAGTTTTTTGCATGGACCTACAGGTGTAGTGTTTTTGTTTTAGTTTTTGTTTGGCATTTGAGAAAAATAAAAGAATTAGTGCTTTCTTTGGGTCATGTTTATTGGTGCCATCTCTCTCACACACATCACTTTGGTCCTTCTATCTCGTGACTTTACTTCTTCCCTGCAGGGTAAACAACCCAAATTGCTACCAATATGGTGGGTCTGGTTTTGTGTTTATGTTCTTGTTGTCTCCCCCTCTCTGTCCCCCTTTCCTTCCCTCTCTCCTTCATTCTCTTTTTCCCCTCTCGCCCTCCCTTTTCCTTTTCTCTTCCTACATTTACTACAGCCCCCCTAGGATTAGCTTCAAGATGCCACCTCCTTCTTCCAGTATCTGTTTCTGTCTCTAATCCCATCTCGTTTTGAATCCTTAATTGCTGTTCTCCCCTCCAACATCTCTCATTTTCTCTCCCAGTTATTTCACTGATTTAGAAGGAAAGTGCCTTAGGGCAGGGATTGTTTTGTGCTGTGAAGCAGTAACTAAAGTGCTCCATAAATTAGCATCTGTAGAATTTTGTACATACTAATTATTATTGTTGAAATACAGAAAAATGCTTTCTAAAGCCAGAGGAAGCATCCTAGTATATTAGTCTAATTGCCTGAACATGTTTTTTAAAAGGAAAAAGACTATTTCTCTTCCTGCCTGAGAGCCATAGGCCTCAGTGCAGCCCAGATCCCCAACTCTCTCTCCCAAGGTCTTATTTCAGTGTGTTTAGACAACAAAATGAAGTCCCATTGGTCAGGATCCCTTAGGTTGTTGATGTTGGTGGTCATAGATAGCCTGAAGCACCTGCCTTGAATTGGCTTTGGTCAACATTCTGTTGTCTCCTTGGTACATTTATGGTAAAAGGCAATGGGATTCATTCAAAAGAGGCAGAAGCTCAAGGTAGACATACTTATATTATGCTTGTATTTACTGCCAGAGTGAACTAGCATTTTGTTAGCATTTCATGCTAAAATGGAGCTTTTAAGATGTGTTGAATTTTAATGCAGACATGTATGTCAGGAAAACTCATTTATAGTACTATTGATCTTTTCCAGTGTGTTCTTTGAGAATCTACATAGAAGAGTGATCAGGAAGAATAACTAGTGAGACACTTTCGTCTGAATAATTTCTTTTAACATGATTACATCAGCTGGGTGTGGTAACATGCTGCAATCCAGCTGTGTAATTACTGGTGTACTCAGGACAGAACATGTATTAGCTGCTCATCTTTACTTTCTGTGGTAGACCTCTCATCCCAAGACACAAAATCTTTAGGCAAATAGCTCTCACTATCGGCAGGCTTGAGTAAAGGAGGCACACCTCCCATAGCACACTGACACTGTAGTTTTCTTCCCAACTCATTGTAATGGTCTCCTTGTAATTAGGGAAAAGACTAGTACAGCTGGTTCAGAAAACAAGGTCAGCTCCTTTTAACTTGATTAACTCACCATGGAGACAAAACTGCCTCAAGGTTACGGTATTGAGGCACTGTGCTGTTCTGGAAGCAGTTGGACACTTTATGCTCTTAAAGAGAAGATCTGTGGTTATGCTGCCAACATGCTAGAGGGGCTGCATCAGAGCTGAAGGCGCTCTCTTCCCATGGTATTCAGTTCTGGCTATTCTTGGGAGTATCCTGGAAGCTTCTGGAAAAGCACCCGTAGACTAAGACCCCCAGGAAGGAAAGTGACCTATCTATGTCCTATACACCTAGATTTTATGAAATATCACAACACTGGAGGACCATATTACTCCTATCCTAACTGAAATGCTCTCTGATACAATGGACAATTGTTAAACTAAATCATAAGCAATAGAAAAAACAAGGTGAGACCACTTGACACTGCCAGTGGCTTTGAAGTGTCTGCCTTGTAACAGAAGTAAGCATGGCAGAGCCACCTCCAGTGCTTTCTCCTTGTTACTCATCCAAAAGTAGTGTACGTGGTCAATGCCCCTCCCTCCCAAGCCAGGGCATGCCAGCTTATGGGTGGGAAAAGGTTCTCAGTTGAAGTTTTAATTATATCTACTAGGCAAACTGGAGCAGCTGAGCTCTTGTAATTAAGTGCTTGTTAAATCACTCTTCCATGATGGTACTTTTAATTTTCAAACATTGGTACTTTAAAATTTTTAGATAAGGGGAGAGAGAGAACAGTAGTTGGCTATGATTTCCTTCTAATATTTGGGGGTAGAGGGTCTAGAAGATGTGCAGATGACATTTATCACTCAGAAACACCCATGTGGGAGCCCTCGTGTTGGGTTCTGAAAGCCACACCAATACTTTCAAGAAGTGTGTTATTTTTTTTATTCTGCATCTGTTCGTCCATCTGTCTGTGAACACAGGCATGCTTAGAACCTCTTCACACTAATTTGTATTTCTGGCTTTTATAAATAGGAAATTTAATAAGTAGATCCTAATTATCATTTTCACAAATATCCTTTTGTGAGAAGGCAAACAAGCAAAAAATATATTTTAATATGTTTGTATATGTTAATATTACAATGTGTGCATGTTGTGAATGGGTAGATACAACATATGTGAGTTGCCCAGTTATACCAAAGTGAGTGCCATAGGTGCCAGTATGAAACTGGGATGGTTGCTGTGAGATGCTGAGCAGTTTGGTGCATTGTAAATGTTCAGTATGTGTTTGTCTATGTATTTTTATACCACCACTACTATAGGAACTCACTAGAAAAAGAGAACTGTGATATAAAAGTTGGAGAAGAAAAGCATGACTTAAGTGTTACATGTTGGATAATCCATTTTGCATATCTTTTGCCTAAGATTTAAGTTACTAATGGTATACACTTTATGAAGTATTTTATAGGGCTGGAGATGTAGCACATAGTTGGCAGAGTGCTAACCTAGCATACACGAGGCTCTAGGTTCAAGAACAGGACTCCATAAACTAGGTGTGGTGATGGATGACTGTAATATCAGCAGCACTTGGGAAGAAGAGGCAAGAGGATCAGAATTTCAAAGTCATCCCCAACTAGATAGTGAGTTTGAGACAGCCTGAGACACCTGAGACTCTGCCTCAAAAATGTTCTATAATATAAATGCATATTAATAATGTGGTCTCTTGTTTCAGGAACTTTATATTGCTGTTGGAATATCTGGAGCCATCCAACATTTGGCTGGGATGAAGGACAGCAAGGTAATAGTGTGCACTAATTAGAGTATTAAAAGAAAAAGCTTTCACATTTCTGTATACATACAGTTAGAGTGTGAACTTGAACACTTTGCATTAACATAGATCTGGGAACTGAGAGATTGAAGCTGCTATGCCCTGTCTGAAGTGTACTGTTAGTGGGGAGGGGTGGCTCATCACAAGGCACAGGTAAACCTAAGCTAAGCTTACTGTGTGCTGAGCCCTATCTGCTTGTGCCTCAGTTTCTTTGTTTCCCAAATGTGGGTGTTAGGTAATTACCAGTATCCATTTCAGCTCTGACAATCTATGGGTAGAAGATGTGAGACTGAAGCAACTTAATAAGGTTCTGGTCCCTGAATCTCTTGTCATCTTCGCTTGGTGCCCATCAGAACCACCCTCTTCTGGGTTGCTAGCAGTGTGTGACTGACACAGTTGGGTTAGAGTATTGGGCAATCTTAATACCTTTGAAATTGTCAAAGTTGTGCTGTGTAGTCAAAACACTTGATTTTAACTTACTACTTGAACTGCATTTGGAAGGCCTCTGGAATAACTATGAACATATATTTCAGAGTATGACATATTAACTCATGCATAATAATGTACAGTTTGAATTATGAACTTATCTTTCATGAAGGCAGAAATGCATCTGAAACCCTGCATTTATCCATTCAGATGGAAGCTGGGTATAAAAGATAATAAAACTTTTAACAGGCTTAAGTTCTAACTTGAAGAAATACATGCACTATCTCTTTGTAGCTTCTAAATGAATTGGTTCAGACCCAGTCATATTTCACAGTTGGCTGGCAGGTTTCTTTACTAAGCTCTGAAAACAGCAGTGCCAGTGGGGAAAATGTGACTTATGCATTAATGCTCACACACACGCACACACAAAACACACACGACCTCTCTAATACCAGAAGCCTTAGAATATATATATTTTTAGCTAGACCAATTCAGATGTGTTTAAAATACTCCTCCAAAATAAACGATTATGTGTGCCAAGAAGATCCTGGTGAAAATTCCCCTCACCTGGCAACAGGACTAGTTGCTGAGGGAAGCAAAACAGACTTGATAGCGTAAGTCTGAGCAAGCCAGGAACAGCTGAAATACAGAGACCACAGTTAGGGAATAATCTGTGAATAAACTTCAATGGTGCATCCTTTTACCCAGTCCACAGATATATAATTAGATGATTAAATGAATAAAAGGTAATCCATCAGATGTGGTGACGCACACCTTCAATCCCACACCATGGAGGCTAAGGCAGAAAAACAGAAGTTCAAGGCTAGCCTGCTTTAAAGACCTTGATCCATTTAAAAAAAAAAAAAAAGGAAAATAAGTTGAAGGAAAAAAATATTTCAACTACAGCTACTGTTATCTCTGTCTTTTGTGGGGAGCCAATGATTTCTATTGATAGTTTTTGTAAAATTCTTGTTTGAATGGCCTAAATCTGATAATTGCATTGAACTGCAGTTTTTTATTTAGCATGATAGTATAGTGAATTGATTATTATAGCAAGTTAGTTAATATGCTGAACTATATATGTAGTGATAAGGTTGAATACAATGTGTGTGTTTAAAACAGGAGGAGGAAAAGCTTGAATTTACAAAGAGCAAACAATACTTTATCATAGCAGTTTTACAGTTGATAATTTAAGAATATTATTTTAGTAATCCAGAAAAGTATATCCATTCCACTCTCTTTTTAATATCATTGTGGTTCCTAGCCTATAGTTATGTGCTCACTCTTTTAAAGTAACTTTTATGTAGTGGGACGAAAAAGCTTTCAGATGATTAAACTGTCAAATGTTTGACTAGGTGGCCTCCAGGAGAATCGTTAACCGTCATCAATTAAATAAATCTCTGCTTCTAGCTGCGAAGCAGGATACACTTTCCCAGAAGAGGAGCATCAGTGAAGTCTGGGCCCTGTGAGGCATGTTTGTCCTCGCAAGTCTGGATTTGAGACTCACATGTGAAGCTCATGTACTGTCCCTGAGCTGACAACATCAAGGCCACACTGAGCTCCAGTCCCAGTTACTCTGACATGTTCAACTGTCCATTTCAGGGGCCCTGTAGGGGAATTAGACATGTTCTGAAGCCTTTATTTTAGGCCAGACTACATCAGAATAATACCAGTGGATTTCTCAAGATACAGTGACAGGTAGTTAGAAATTTATCTTTACCTTTAGAGATCTGAATTATTATAATTCACTGTCCATTAAAATAATTTTACACTTGAGTCAGAGCTCTAACTTTACTTAATTATAATGGTGTTTGAAACTATGGGAAATACCAAACAATTCTCTCTGCTCTTTAAGTAACTGCCACAACTTTCATATTTAAGAATGTATCTGTAGGAGGTAAGGCTAATCTTTGACACTTTTTATAGGAGACCCAGTAACTTGTTTTATTGTATTTGCTGCATACATAAGGACTTTTTAATTTTTTTTAAGTTCTTTAATAGCAGGTTGACAAGATAGCTTTTTTTTTTTTTTTTTTTTTTTTTTTGAGACAGGGTTTCTCTGTAGCTTTGGTGCCTGTCCTGGAACTAGCTCTTGTAGACCAGGCTGGCCTCGAACTCCCAGAGATCTGCCTGCCTCTGCCTCCCGAGTGCTGGGATTAAAGGCGTGTGCCACCACCGCCCGGTGACAAGATAGCTTTTTATACTCAGAACAGATCCAGGATAAATAACAAGTAGAACAGAATAGAAACAAAAGTTTGCAAACACTGTGATTTGGGGTATGGATTAGTTACTATTTTATCTAAAAATCAAACCTTTTTTTCTTAAGAAAAAAATTTAAGGGGATAATAATTTTAAACTCTTTACTCAAGATGGGCCACATGATGATATTTTACTGTACTAAGTGGTGATATTTTGATAGTGGTAGCTATTTTACTACAGTACTACCCAAAACCTTTTTGTGTATACAGTGTTGGCATAGAAACTCCAAATTAGTCTTGACAGATATTTAAACACTGTTAGTGCATTGTAAGAAGAAACTTAAAAACAGAACCACCAATCAGTGTGCTGTTTTCACTTCACAGACAATTGTGGCTATTAACAAGGACCCAGAAGCTCCAATTTTCCAAGTGGCAGATTATGGGATAGTTGCAGATTTGTTTAAGGTAAGCTAGTCTTGAAAGGGATTGCTGTCACTAGCATTGCCATCCAGTGTGTTTTGTCAAAGATAAAATGATAGACAAAAATGTGTTGTGCATCTGTATATATGCTATTAATTTATTACATAATTTTGTCATATTTAAAATCTAACAGCTTTGTGATGTTACTGTACAACACAGTTTTTTTTTCTTTTGAAGAAATCCAGATTATAAAATATCCACAGGACCCTTGGTATATCACACACTGAATCAGCATAGTGTAAAGTGACACCATAGGTAGAATCTCGGATCATATTTGATATATACACTACAGAAATGAGCATCAAGCTCTTCATTCAGGGATTGCTGAGGGTATGAGGGCTTTTCAGGGAAGAGTTGGCACTGAAGTCCTGTTCAGATGGCTCAACAAGAATGTTCTGTTTATTGACTTTGAAAATTAAGAGCTTTCTCATGTGACAGGTTTAAAGAAGACATGTTTTTCCCCCATTTTTAAGCACATTTGTGAGCATTCTTACCCTATTGTTGGGTTCTTTGCATAGTCTCAATACAAAGTTGTTAACAAATATGGTTTCCAAATACTTATCATTCAGTAAAGGGTTTTGTTTGCATTTATTTATTTGTTTGTTTGCTTTTGTTCATTTGTTTGTTTTTTGAAGCAAACTTTGTAGACCTGGATGGCCTGGAACTTGCTATGTAGACCAAGCTGGGCTTGAACTCAAGATCTGACTGCCTCTCCTTTCCAAGTGCTGGGATAAAAGATGATAGCACCGTGCCCAACTTTATTCTGACTTTTTTGATAATTTCTTTAGATGTACAAATACTTCTAATTTTTATGAAGTCCAGTCTGTTTATCATCTCCTTTCATTGCTTGTGCTTTTGTTATTGTATCTGAGAGTCAATGGCCAACCTAAAGTAATGAAGATTCACACTTAGGTTTTCTTCTAACAACTTCATGGTTATAGTTATTTATCTGTTTTGAATACATTTTTGTATATGGTGTTTGATAGGGGCCCACCTTCATTCTTTCCATGTGTATGTCCATTTGCCCTGCACCCTTTATTGAAGAGACCATAGTGTTGGCATGGGTGGATTTGTTATGCCACCTGTCTTCCCACCACAGCCGTTACACTCTCTGTTACCACTTGAACCTACAGTGTTTATCTCCATTGGCGCTCTCTCTCTCTCTCTCTCCTCCCCTCTCTCTCTTTTAACCAGATTCCTTTTCTCTTCTAGAATGATGTTCTAAATTTTCGTAGGTTACAATGGTCTCTTCTTTCTTGAAAACTCCTAAATTTGGAGCATGTGTTACTGTTTCTGTCATTCTCCTACATCTGGTATAAGATGAAGACGTTTAGAGTATATTTCTAGTAACAGAATTGATCCAAAAACTCCATGTCAGTTTGTTGATTTTTAGTTTACGCATAGAACTGTGCAGCCATCACTTAATTCCAGGACATTTTCATCACACTGAAGAGAAATCCCATGCCCAGAGATGTCTCCACTCTAAGGGGAAGATGTTCATTATGTGTTTATAGCAGTAGACTGCTGTCTTTTTAAATTCAAGACTCCTCTGATTTGCTCTTCCTGAGTAGGGCTGGCTGCCTCTGCAATGTCTAAAGGATATTAAAAATAAGAATTCAGGTCTTTCAATATGCCCAGGCCTTTACATTTAGCACTTCCCCTTACTGGGTCATATAGACTCCTTGTGAAGTCTGTTGTTGGTTTAGTGATGGCAAGAGAAAATCCCTTGACTCTTCTGTGGGTAGTTGGCTAGGGGACATTTTGTAGGGTGAACTTTATATATTCTAAGTTTTTGGTCTCCTGGGGAAAGATGTTGTGCTCTGGCATGTTTTTCATGAAACACACTGGTCCTGTGTGAGGCTCGAAGAACATGTCATCCCTGTGACTGATCCTGTGTGAGGCTCGAAGAACATGTCATCCCTGTGACTGGTCCTGTGTGAGGCTCGAAGAATATGTCATCCCTGTGACTGGCATGAGCTCTGAGCTCGTGGTACCTCCACTGAGGAAAACCAGGGGAAGTGGTGCCAGCACTTAGAGCTGCCCTGAGCGAATGCCTGCTGGCTCCGTGGTAAACACAGGCCTTTTAATAGGTTGGAGACAAAGTGACATTCGGAAGAAACAACATGTCGACAATTTCCTTAATAAATTTTGTAGGAACGCATTATTTCCACCTTGTGGAAATGTAGCTCTCTTAAATAATTGAGAGGCTGCATTCATCAGTAGAGCGGTCAGTGGAGATCTCTGTGAGCTAGGGCAGCTCACAGCCCTTTGAAAGACTAGGTAATTGATATTTTACACAGGCGGCCCGGCTGGTGCTGAGAATTTCTGTGCGGCATCACAGTCTCACTGTCCGCTCTCCTCTGCTGTCCAAACGTTGCACTCTAGTTGCAGCCACTGACCTGACAGGGCCAAGGGTTGCAGTTAATTGTGTTTTAGAATGGGTGTCAGCCCAGTCATTCGCGCTTGCTGTGGTCTGTTGTCTGTTAACCAGCCACAGCACAGGCACACAATCTTGATTTTAGTGAAAGGCAATGATACTGAATTCAGTTCATTGGAATGTACCACGTAATAGTAACAAATGTTGAGAAAGCCAACAGAACGTTTATGAAGTGTACAATGAAAGAATAAAAGAGTCACCTGGTGGTGGTAGTACAAGCCTTTAATCCTAGCACTTGGGAAGTAGAGGCAGGAGGATCTTTTTGAGGTCGAGGCCAGCCTGGTCAACAGAGCATGTTCCAGGACAGCCAGAGCAATTACACAGAGAAACCCTGTCTCAAAAAACAATAAACAAACAAACAAATGGAAAAAAACCCACATACACACACAAAAAAAAAATGAAAGAGCAAGTGCTAGAGTAGTCTGACAGTTCTGAGCAGTGACAGTGGTGTGCAGGCTTGAGGGAGAGGCAGGTGCACGGTGAAGGAAGGAAGGACGCTGGGGAAATATGAAGGTAAAGAAGTCTTGATGCTCTCAGCCCCAAAGAGAAGAACTTAACCTCCTACTAAGTATTTTTAGTGATGTCTAAGTTTGTGATTGTGTCAAAAGGCATCTGGACAGAAGTTGGCTCTAAACCGTGACAGCCTGTGTTCCTGATGAGCTTAACCCCAGAGGGTTTGCTATCTCACTAGGGGTGGGAGGAAAGAGCGAGCAAGCAAGGAATGTGTGTGCCTGGATGGCACTTGTTGCTGAATGAAGATTTGTCATGATTTTAGCCTCCATGGCCTCCCCAAGCACTATGGCCTTGTTTCAGGTAGGACTTAAGATGTTAATTACTGTTTCAGTTTTTTGTTTGCTTGTTTGTTTTGCAGGTGGTTCCTGAAATGACAGAAATACTGAAGAAAAAATAAATCAAAATCATGTCAAGGAAACTGTCAAAAGTATTCAGCTGAAATAATAGAAATTTATAATATGAGGAAAGAAAATATGCTAACAGCAACTAGAATGCCTTTTGATGAATCAATTATTATATTCCTTTTTAATTTTTTGTGGTCCTAAACAATTATTTTTGACATTTTCTAATTCTGTAATAAAATATATAATAAAGTTTTGTCATCCTTTAAAATTGCTATTAGAAACATGCCTAACTTCTTAAACAAAGAAGAATTTGAAGAAAGGGAATAAAATGCACTTCTAGCCAGGTATGGTTGCATTCACCTTTAATCACAGCACCACAGAAGGAGATGGATCTCTGTGCACCCAAAGCCAGCCTAGTCCACATAGCAAGTTCCAGCCAACCAGGGCTACATAGACCAAATCATCAACATCACTTGCTTCTTCACTTGTCTTATTCACAGGTGCTCTCTGTTTTAGGCAAGAGTAAAATTCCTCTAGCCTGGTCACCCTAATATAATTGTTGAATGGCATATCCCAGAAGATAGCAGCTGTAGTGGCAAATTCAGAACTACAGAAGCTTGACCACAAAGCATAAATGTTCCAGAAGTATTCTGGTTTTCAGAAAAACATAGCTAATGTGACAAAGTTGACCTGACTTAAGCCTGGCCATGCTGAAAGTGTTTTCATTTTTTTAACTCAAAAGTTGCCCATTTCAGGTAGGGGCTCATCAGTTTATCAGACTTTGTGTCTGCAAAGGATGGGGAGCCAAGAAGGAAGGACAGCTGTGAAACAATATAACTTTTTATACAGATAGCTTGGTACCACTATGAATGTTTAAAATTCTGCTCAGAAAATACTCTGCCCTTTGCTTTTCTCTCCTGGTATTTTCCTTGTGTGGAGAAAAACAACCAGGCTCCTACATCATCCGTACATGTGGCCATCACTTGCATTCTCCCGCCCTAGGGTTCTGCTGCACCAGGAGCACCAGTCAGAGGTGAGCGAGGCCATGCCAGGCCTGCAGGAAGCCATAGGCAGGTATCTGGGGCCACATGAGTCATCTGCAGAGTAGAATAAGAACTGCCAGCTGAGGTTGCACCTTGTGTTGAGCATGCAGCACCATAAGGAAGAGATAGGAAGTGAGCGGTGAGGGAAGGGCACCCGGTCCTCCAGACCCCATGTGGCCAGCCTGGCCCTGCCTCTGCTGCCTAACAGCCTATGTTGACTTGTGGTCACCCTGCTTGCTGCAAAGTGCTTTTGGAAGCTGTGGCATTTTAGCCTTCTAGTGAGGTGAGTGGGCTGCAGTAAAGTAATGTCTCTTTACAAGACTTGAACACGTTGGTACCATGGGATCCTAGAATGCCAGAGCTGTACCCCTGGTTGCCCAGGTTGACCTAGTGGGTTGCAGAGGAGAGAAAACTATAGTGAATTTCCTGGGCATTCATGGCTTCTTCAGTCAGTCACCTCATGAAGTGATAACTGTATCTTCCTGTCTTTGGGGTACTTTCTTAGGGGCTTATCCAGTTACCCCTCATCTCTTGCAGGGGCAGGAGCAATGGCAGATATGATTTCTGTAGTGGGACCCCCATTGAGATATACTGGTTAGAAGGAGCACCTCAGGTAGCATCTTCTGACTTGAACTGATTATCCTTTCTCCCACTGATTCCTCTTGTGCTTGAACCAGAATTTACTGGACACAGGTCATTGTCATCCTCACCGTAGCATTTAGCATAGTTATGTTACTTACCAGACTGATAAGTTCTGAGAAATGACCGATTTCTCCAGATACCATTGAATGTACAAACCTAGGTACCGCAGCCAACTCTACACCTAGAGTTCACAGTGTGTGTATCTGTATGTTCATGTGACTGGCACAGTGTGTGTATCTGTATGTTCGTGTGA
>NC_022012.1:49596081-49612763 GCF_000317375.1 Microtus ochrogaster | reverse complement strand
TGTATCTGTATGTTCATGTGACTGGCACAGTGTGTGTATCTGTATGTCCATGTGACTGGCACAGTGTGTGTATCTGTATGTTCATGTGACTGGCAGCACATCGGTTTGTTTACATCTGTCCCACAGCTGTGTGGTTAATATGCTGTGCCATGTTACTACTCCCAGCAACGCTGCAGTCTTACAGGACTCCTGTCACTTAAGTGTTCTGCAGTCCTTGGCTGTGTATTTGCTGTGCATATAATCAACACTGTCCTAGCACTTGCTATCACTCTAGTCGTCATAATGATCATTAAATTATATTCTGCTTTTGGTGGTTTACGTCAATAATTGGAACCTCTACAAAGTTATATAACTTCAAATTCAGACTGTTAAACCAGAGCCAGGATTTGAAACTGGGCAGTCTGGCTTAAGAGTGGTGACTTCACTAGATCTGAATCTCCCTCAACTCAAGGGGCAGGGAGACCTGGCCTACACAGTGGTCGGCCTCAGACACAGCACTCAGTGATTTCCTGTCACCAATGAGGCTTTGTGGTGGAAGGAGAGGCAGTGTTCTGGGCTAGTGTCTGCAGAAGGATTTCATGGGATGGAAAAGTCCCTCTGAGTGCCAACTGAGACTATTTCCGACAGTCTGGGGAGATGGTTCAGGTGGCAGAGTGTTACGTAGCCATGAGGGCCTGAGTTTGGATGACTGGTACCTTTTAAAAGGTCGCAGCACTAGTGGGGAGATGGAGATAGGTGGATTCATGGGGCTTGCTAGCTTAACTAAATTGGTGAGCTACAAGCTCAATAAAAGACACTGCCTCAGAAAAGTAAAGTGGAAAGGGAGTGAGGGAAAGACAACTGATGTCAGTTTCTGTCACACGCACACCATTGTATACACATACAACCATGTGCACACAAAAGTCAGCTGTGGGGGATGGGCTCAAGTGGAAAAGTCCACAAGGCATGGTCTCAGGTACCCCTTTTTATCTTCACTCTTTTAACCAACTATCAGTTGCTACTGCTCTAACTCTAGGCCTCTGGAAGCAGTGGGGGAGGAGGCAAGGGCCATGTACTTACTACCTACGTGTGTGCTTCCCCTTTCCTGCTTGTCTGAGGTCTGGTCAGCCTCCTGTGGCCCCTGGGAGTTTTGGCGGTCTGTTTTCCTTTGCAGGCAGCCCCTGAGAGGACAGATGTTCCTTCCCTCACACAGCCTGAGGCCCAGTGGTGACTCTGCTCCCAGCATCGCCCCGTGTGCTCAGCAATGCAGCAGGGAACATTCTTGCAGTGTTCATACATCAATTGTGATGTATGGGAGCCACAGCCTAAAGTAGCTTTGGCTTTGCTGACAGAGAGGACAGTGTGCTAGTCTCTGAGATCACAGGCTGTTGAAGGCATGGTCCCTGCCCTCTGAATTTTATCAGAAAAGATGAGAGGAGATGCAAAAGCAGAGCGGAAACACTAGGCATTGTCACTGAATATCCCCTGTGGGCCAGTGGTGGCTCTTCTTGGGGGAGGGGGGAGGCTGGAGGCTTTACATTAACATATAGGGTGGAAAAGGAAACCGAGCTCGGGGTTCAGGGTTCCTGTAGATAGCTGAAGCAGTGTGGGGCAGAAATGTAGCTTTGAAAGTGTGGGTTAAGGGAAGCCAGTTTGACAAGTTTAGCCTTTTCCCTCCTAAACCAGTGTTTCTCAAACTTCACTCTCAAGGAATATGTCATGGTGGTTCTGTGGAAGTGTAAAGAAAGGGACAGTTAACTGATAGCGCTGTGCTGATATGAAGTCTTGCACATCCTTGCAAAAGCTTTGCTGTCTGTGCCCTTTGTTTTCTAGGCAATGTGAGCAGATATCCAAATGAATGGGCAAGAAGTTTAGCCTGCCAATCCATAGCTTTGTTTTTTTCTTGACATATTGGGTAATTTTGTTGAATATTTAAAAAAAAAAATCCTTTCTGCTAGTTGGTGACTATTGTTTGAATGTTTGAGAATTAATTATGTTAGCATATTGGGCAGAGATTGTGGCTTATCCAATAAAATGCTTGCTACACAGACATGGGGGCCAGAGTTTGGGTCCCCGGAATTTGTGTGAAAGCTGGGCAGGTGCAGTGGCCACCTACAAGAGACAGGATCTCAGGACTAGCTACCTAACTAGCTAAACTAGCTTAGTGAGAAACCATGCCTCAACAAGTGAAGTGGTGAGCCAATGAAGAAAACGCCCAGATTTCAACTCTGGGCACACGTGTGCACACACACACACACAACATTCATACACGTGTGCATACCACACACATATGCAAAATCAAAAATCAGCTGAGTGTTCTACAAAGAGCTATATGACCTGGGCCCTGCCACCTGAGGAGGTCGTGGCAATAGAGAGCCACTGAGTTTTTGTGGAAGGCCCATGACCTACCTAGACAACTAGCCAGACCTGGTGGTGTATCCACGAGGATGAAGGGAAACAAAGATGGAAGCCATTTGGAGGTAGTTACAGGAGACCTCTGGCTTCATGCCCTGAATGGCTTTAGCTGAAAACTCTTTGGCTACAAAATGGGTCCCCAGAGACTGTGTAAATGGGTCCAGTACTGTGGGTGAGGCTGGCAGAGAGCAAGCTTTTCCTCTCAGGATAGCAGGGGAGCCAGGTTGCCGCCAGAGCCTGGGAGTGTCTGCGCCGGCTGGAGGACTGGAAACCCCAGCCATAAATGCACCTTATGTTCTCATTCTGAAAGGAATGCTCAGCGTGGCTATGTTTCATGCTGTCTCTGAGTAGGGGTTTTGTTTTGGTGGATATAAAAGTGAGCTGGACAAAGTGGGAAACCCAGAGAACCCTATTGATTGTGCCAGAAGCGTAGAGTTAGCTGGAGGCTTAACTGATAATCCTGTAAAAAGAGCATATTGGGGGATATACTATCAGGATTCCATGTAACCGTAGATTTTGGGGGACTCTGGGAGCCTGAATGAAGACTGGCTGATAACCTTGGCTTTTATGTGGGCATACACCATCCCACTGCTGGTGGGTAGGGGAGAGATGGAGAAAACCACATGCACAGGACTTTGCCCCAGGTCACAAAGCAGCTGAAACAGAACCCAGAATTTTTGGCAAATATGACTTACTAAGACTTGACTATATGCTGGGTGATCTCTAGTGCAGCCGTCTCAAGGCTGCTGCCTTCTTCACAGAGAGCTGAGATAATAGCCAGGGGTGTGGGCATTGACATGTGGGACCCACACTGGACTTGAGGTGCATAGCCTTGCCACTGTCCCAGCTGCTTCCACACCCCACCTTCTCCAGGACTCTTTCCTCTATATTGGGGACTTCCTCACCACCCCCAGCTTCTAGGACTTTTGTCCTCTATATTGGGGACGTCCTCACCATCCCCACCTCCTCTGGGTCTTTTGTCCTCTATATCGGGGGCTTCCTCATCACTCCCAGCTCTCCAGGATTCTTCTCCAGGTACATGGCTTCAGAGCTGCAAGCCTGGCCTTAGTAGCAAGAGGCAGCAGGGGCATTGGAGCTTCCTCTGGAGGGGCTGGCACTTGCTTTCCATGCCGTCCAGTATGGTAGGATAGAGGCCTTGGGAGATTTGGCTTGCTGGGCATCACCTTCATTACCTCCCACAACTAGTCACATGGGCCAGGCAGCGAGGGCAGACACTGCTTCCCTCTGGGTTCTCCGGAAGCTTCTGCTGCTGTCTCTGTGTTGGGCCACCTGGGTGATTTAGGCTGATCACCCAGACGTCTGGTTCTACTGCTCACCTGTCTCTGAGGCAGGGTCACTCACTGGGCTAGACCCTATTTATCTTTCTCTTTTAATTTTCTTCTCTATTATTATTAATAATAATGATTCTTATTATTTGAGACACCACCTCACTCTTTAGCCCAGGCTAGCCTGGAACTCACTATACATCCAAACTCATGGCTCTCCCCTGCTTAGCTTCAGCGTCAGGACTACAGACATGACCCTCCATGCCTGATTTTCTTCCCCATTTAAGCTCCATTTTCATCTAGGTAAGATGGTAACTTGAACATGTAGACAGATCTCATACTATATGGGTAAAGACAAGAACTCTTTTTTGAGAGTTTTGTATGCCCAAGAAGTTTTGCCAAGCCTCTTAGATGCATAGTCTCATTAAAATCTCATGAATCCCCATACTACAGATGAAAAGACCCAAAATGACATGGTTTCCAGCCTGCCTGGGGACTTGGGACTAGTAGTAACTTTAGACAAATGCCTTATCAGGGGACCCAGCTGGGATGGTCTGGGGTAGAGAGATGTGGCAGCTAGCCAGGTTCAGAGGGCAAAGCTGAAAGAGAAAGGTACATCCGAAGCAGAAGGGCCAGCATAAACAAGCACAGAGGATCCCAAGTACAAGCTGACTCCCTTCCGGAGGCCTCTTCTGGGCTGCTGTTCTGTGCTTTGCTCAGTATGTTGGGGGGGGGGGGCTGTGCAGCAGTGTGGGTCCAATGTGCTTTTTCCTGTGGCACTGTCCCAACCAGGACCCACAGTCCCTGCCCCTTCTTTAAGCAATGTAGGCGGAGGTAAGTCCTCCTAGTTATGAGGCCTAATTGATGTTGGGGAGGCTCCTGGAGCGTGGGGTGGAAGGTGTGCTATAAATCTCTGGCATGGGGTTCTGCCACACTCATCACAGTGTTTAATGTCCTGGCTGACCTCCTGGGTAGTCAATTTCATTTGGTTGTTTAGGGTGAATAGGCAGCCTGCTAAGCTGTAGCCTGAGGCTCTGTGTGAAATGATGTCAGCATGGTGTCCTTGGTGGCTGGTAATAAATTAGCATCAAGTGTTCCATCATTTTCTTTGGATAATTAAATTAACTATGCATCAGGAGATAAAAACCAAACTTTTGAGCAATAGAGCCGAGGAAAGAAAAATCTGCAATATTATGATTTCCTTGGTGAGTGTGGGGTAGGTTTAGAACCGGTATTGGAGAGGGAAATGGCAGGCACCTCTTTTCTGAAACTGGGTGGCTTAGAGGCACTGTTTACAAGGGAACAATGTGCCAGCAGCAAGAGCTCAGGAGCTGGCTGCTGGAGCTAGCCAGGGTAGCCATGGGTCCCACCCACCTCCCTCCCCACTCTGAACTAGCAGCAGCATCAAATGAAGTAAAGGAGCATCTCCTGGGCATCGGCCCCAGAAGTGCGAGCATGCTCTGGCAGAAGCGCACCCCAGGCATCTATTATTAATAAGGCTGCCTTCAGCTTGTGTTTCCCTTGAAACATTCTCAGAGGGCTTTCCCTTCCATTATGTCATTAGTTATCCCAGCAACCCTCAGGGGTGGGGCACACACAGTCATTATTCTTCTGCTAGGGAGGGAGGAGCTCAAGGGTTTTCTCTGAGTCACAAAGCAAGACAGAAACAAGGCTGGGTCTAGGAATCCAGATGCCCAGGCCTTGCACACACCTGAAGGTAGAGTGGACAGGGATGAGCAGACCTTACTTCATCCCAGTTCAGATACCAAGAGTTGGGAGATTTTCTTTAGCAGCTACACACGTCGTAGATAGGGCTCAGGGTACTTAGTGGGCTTGAACCTCTCATCTGGGGCTCTCAAAAGCTCCCAGGGAAAATGCCCCTAGCTCTTGGGCCTCTCGTTAGTGGCAAGAACCTTGCTGTCTTGACTGGCCCAGGCTGGTCCTGGAGTGAGAGGGGACTTCCTAGGCTGTGAAAGAAATGAATATATTATATCAGCCTCCACAGAGTGTGTGAGCTGCTGTGCCCTTTCCCCCTTGACTTGACCTGGAAAGTTAGGTTCTTGGTTTGAATCCTTGCTGGGAGGAGGCTGACGAGTCATGCTAGTCAAAAGCAGCCTTCCAGCCCCTAACCCTGAGTGGCTTCTGGCCAGGGCTGCAGGGTTGGCTGGCCATACACTGCTGGCTCTAAGCCTTGCTGTCCTTACTTCTGGGTTCAGCATGCCAGGCTATCACAAGGTTCTCAGGGCTCCAAAGACAAGGCTGAGCAAGGAAGCCAGCCCTCTAGGGCACAGAAGGCTGCAGGGCACTAAGGCTGGAGCCTCAATTCTGTCTCTAGCTTTCCTGTTGGGACCTGGTTTGATCACCACTTCCCACATGGCATCGCACCCAGAGTCCCTGTAACAGGCCAGTTATCTCATCACACTGTGCCTGTACTTTCTCCCCGTAGAGCCTACTTTGCGGGGCTCTGCTGAGGGAGATGGTCAGAAGTGCCTGACCCCATGGGACATAAATAAGCGTAGCCATTGCTGTTATCACTGTATTCCTACACCAGGCAGCAACTGCTACCTAAGCTGCCCCCTTCTGTGGGAGTCTCAAACAGCTCCCTTGGGACCCCAGACTGGGCTTTTCTGAAGCAGTAATGAGCAAGAAGCCTCTTCTCTGGGCTGGAGACCTCCTAAGGAGTGCTGGCCCTCCTCCACAGGCCCCCAACTATAGCACTCTGGAGAGCCATGAACACCAACACCAAAGCTTTTATCGCAGGTCTCCAGTACCTGCCTCAGAGTAGTTCTGTGGTGAGGGTATAGCTGAGGCTTGGCGTCTGCCTTCTCTCCTGACAGGAGTTCAGAGAAAGAACTGCAGTGCTATCTGCAGCGCGCATCTGGCCCACGTCCTGGTTGATGATCTGCTTGATCAGCTGCGCTAGCTCAGGACTGGGGACAGCAGAGCCAGGCAGAGTGGGAGATGGATGAGGAGGGTGGCGGCTTTCAGTCCTGTGGGGTAGGCGACTTACCGACCCTGCAGGCTCCAGTCCTGCAGACAGCAGCTCCTGTAGTGCCATCGTGCCCATCATGATACAGAAAATTGGAATAGCCTCACCTCCAAGTGCTCAGGGAACACTGGGAGAACACGGACGCCTAGCCAGGTGCCAGATGTCCCTCCCGCTAGTGTTGACCTGAGGACATTTCATAGGAACATCAACTGACTTCACGGGGTCGCTGAAGTATAGAAAGGACCCCGAAATGGAGACCTCACTGTGCTGACTATCTTCGAGGCTGCTGTCCTCACAGAAGCCTCCCTAGAATAGGCCTGGCCACTCCCATTACATGCCAGTTGGGCATCCTTCAACACCCTTGTCACCCTCTTGTTCAGGTAGAGGACGGACATAGGTAGACAAAATGTATGAGATGCTAGCTACTGCTTCTTCTCCGAAGGCAATGGGAGGAGAAAGGCAGGGAAAGCATGGGGACAACGGATGGGAAAGGAAAGGATCCAGGGCCTGTTTAGCCGTAGGCCTCTCCTATTCTAGACAGGTGAAGTTGTTACTTTCCCTTTCTCGTGGCTTGCTTGTCTGTCTGCTCTTAGCAGCACGTAGAGGACTAACTTAACAAAGCGTATGTCTAGGACCCTGTGTCTCCCCAGCAGTTTCCCAGGTAACGGCTCGAGGCTGAGGAGGACCAGCTTATTTGGGTGGGAGGCTGGAGACGAGGGCTCTGTGATCTTAATGCCCTTCCTTCTTACCTGGCATCTCCAATTCTTCTCTCTCCTCTGTGCAGCTAGCTTTTGTTTCTGCCCCATCATGCCCTGGCGCTCCTGCTTTATGAATTTATTTTTTTCACTTTCATGATGCTATGACATAACCAGACAAGGAAAAAGAGCGTTCTTTCTCTCTAGACTAAGGGCAAAACTTTCACTCCGGGTGCTTATCATGCTCGCTTAAGATCATAAGCCTGAGAAAAGAGGGCCAACGGGAACACTTACTCCAGAAGGATTTTGGAATGAAGGGTCATATAATATTAGGAATTCATTAAAGTCATAGGATGTTGAAGAGACATATCAATAAGAGCAGATATTTGGAATACCCCCCCTCCTTTCATGGTTGCTGTGGTTGCTAATGAGAAAGGAGAGGACATGGGTACCCATGCCCATCTTAGGAAACCCTTCAGAGGATGCTCTGGAGAGAGGGCACAAAGACCTCCTTTTGTGTCATAAATGTCTCAGCAGCAACAGAGCCCCCCGCCCCCCGTACTCTGACCCATGGGGACTTCTCTGACCAATGGCTCTTAAGATTTTTCTGCACACAGGCTTGTCATAGACTGGAGGATAAAGCAGTGGCCTTTAGTAGGAACTGTCAATCGGTAGGTAACTACTCATCGAGTAACCTACAGGGTGGAGCACCTCCACAGCTGCGAGCATGGGTGAGCGCTACAAAGATCAGTTTCCGGCTGGAAGAAGTTTCTGCCCAGTTTTGTCATTAAAGGATGCGTTCCAGAGCTGCACTCAAAAGCAGCAGAGGGGACCACTTATTAGGTGTAGGGTTCCCCCATCATGTACTAGGGACGATGGATACTAACGGTCAATTTCTGTTGAAAAACGGGCAGAGTAACGTTGGCCTAGATGCAGGCCCAGCATGTGCCTAGAACCTTGCTGGAGAGTCTGAGAGGACTAATGAACCCCATTTGGTTTGGATGACATCAGACTTGAGGCCAAGTCACAGGCGCGAATCTTGCATAACCAGGAGTTGTCTTCCCAAAGGGCCCCCAGCAGGCTGAGGAAGCCAGGGGAAGCAAGTCTATCTGCAGCACCCTCCATGGCTTCTGTGTCAGTGCCTGCCTCCAGGTCCCTGCCCTGCTTGAGTTCCTGTCTGCCTTCCTTCCACGAAGAACAGTGAAGTGGATGTGTAAGTCCTTCCCAGGATGCTTTGGTCATGGTGTTTCATCATTGCGATAGTTCCCCTAACACATGACTCCAGTATGTTGGTCTCAACATATCCTCCAAAGCCCCCTTTCTGTGTCAGGCTGGCCCCGTGGCTCTGTGACAGAGAAAGGAGAGCAACAAAACAGCCAAAGAATAAAGGCCTGTGACTATTATTTCCAGAGAGAGGACATCATGGTCTTGGCTCAGTGCAACATTGCAGTGCCTCCCTGCAGCCAAGAGATCTAGGCCCACTATTGTTTAAACCTAAAAATCAAAGGATGGTTAAGTCGTTTCTCCTATCTCTCTCTCTCTCTCTCTCTCTCTCTCTCTCTCTCTCTCTCTCTCTCTCTCTCTCTCTCTGTGCATGTACGTGTGCGTGTGTGCGCGCGTGTCTCCCATCTGGGAGGGACCTCAGACTGTCGCCTACTCTGGGCTGTACTGCAGTGGCCTCTAACACCCTCCCCTCAGTCCTTAGCCCTTCTTCCCCTACAGATGGTCCTGCAGATGGGGCACTACATGGACTGCCTGCCAGAATTTTGCTGAAACCCGCTGAACTGCCCCCAGGAGTCCACCTCATAAAAGTCCCTTCTCTCTTGGATTGACAGCTCCTAGACTCCACCCCCTGTCCGCAGGAAGCAACCAGAGTAGCTATTGGCCCTCCCCCAGCAGCAATCAGTGTCAGGGAAGTGTGTAGGAGGGTTAGAGGGACCTAAGTAAATAAGGGAAGGGAAAACCGGCTCTGGGAGATAGCAGCTTCGAGTTCTCATAAGACAGAGGCCAAATGCTGAGAAGACATGCGGCCATGCATGGGGGAGGACTTGGGGAGGGTATGGAGGTATAGGGGACGGTATGGAACCAATAGGAGGAAGAGCCAGGACCCTGGGGCCCTGTGAAATACCCAAGTCTGCCCAGTTAGCAGACTCCCAGCCCTAGGCCCCTCCCAATTCTAAGGAATAAAACTGTTATTTTCCCTTCTTTGTGGCCCCCTCTTCTGTCTTTCATGGTTGCTCAACTCTTTTTAGATGCTAGGAACAAACTTGGCAATCCTCCAGTGCCCGCATTATCTCATGAACCCGGAGTGGTCTTGGACTACGCAGAGCGATTTCCCTCCTTTTCTGTGGTTCATCCGCCTTTTCCAGCGTGGCTCTGGGCTTAGGCTCCGCCCTGGGCCTCTAAGTAGGACCCAGGTCTAATAACCTAAGAAGTAGGCAGAGGAGCAGGTGAGGGACCGCTGCCCTACCAGGGCTAATTCAGTGGGCCCCAGGAGCCTGAAGACACGGGGCCCACTGCAGCCAAGGCAGGCAGCACAGTGATACTGCAGGTACCTATAAAGAGTGAAGAGCAGAGAGATGTGAGAGTTGAGCTGCTTCATAAGTGACTGCGGCCCCCACTCTGGTCCTCTGGGGGATGGGGGTGGATAGGAACCCTTAAACCGGCAAACTTTACCTTCCTGCCGCCACCCCATACATAAGAGAAAACATGATGGTCACGGTCACAAAACTGGGACCGATTTGGGGCAGGGGAGAGGAGAGCAGCCTGGGAGGATGTGATGGAGCAGGGAGAGCCAAAGAGGCCAGGCAGAGTCTGCTGCAGTCCAGCCCCTTGGGGGACATGGACCTCAGCAAGGCTAGGTTGGGAGCTGGGGTCAGGTAACTTGGAGAACGATTAGGGATAGGCAGGGTGCTGGTGATATGCAGGTGTGTAACTATTACTATGGACAAAATGTTGAACTCAGAGCTCTGGACCAGGTTGAGTTTGAGGCCCCCAGGGATGGAACCCTGGATCCAATGGGTGCTTGGGAGTTACCGGTGAGAGGAGGAGAGCTGTGAGCTCCATTCTGCCAGGGGGTGGGGGAGGGGAAGCACCCACTGGCCTACACAGGGAGGTGTAGGGTTGTCCCCTCTGTAAAGGCCTTGAGGCTGCCAGAGAGAGCAGCCTGGGTAAGCAGGTGCCCCGGCTAACTCTACCCCCAGGGAGCCGCTCTAGACAACTTCCCTTGGACTGGCAACCAAACGAAAACCACCCGGAAGTCTCAGTGCAGCTGGTTTTTATTATTAAAGCCAGGGTCATAAAATGGTTGCCCCTGCCCATATCCCTCCCGCCATGAGATCCTCCCGTCACGTGAAGACTTGGAAACGTCCATGCTGAAATGAGAGAATGCGGGTGAGATAGGCTCAGATGTGGTCTCTGTGATTGTGTCGGCTCCCCCAGCATTCCTGGAAAGACGGCTTGGGGTGAGGCTGGGCAGCCCCAGCTCACAGTGCTGTTCCCGAGAATCCGGGGTGGGCATCAGGAACGAAGGCAACGAAATAGGTTGAGCTGGCCCCCACACTCTACCCTGCTGAAGCTGGGCCATAGGCTGGTTTTTGTAAAAATGGTTTTAAAAAAACCAAAAGAAAACAAAAAAAAAAAAACCAAACAAACAAAAAGTCCCAAACCCCAGCCATGAGCACCACCCTCTCCTGAGTAGGGCAAAAGGAAGCCCCAGCTCTGGACTCTGAGGTCGGAGGCATGTGGCCTCTGCCTGGCATCACCTCCCTGGAGGCAGACAGCACCCTGAGGGAGGCCAGGAGGGATCCTGAGCCCCATTTGTGGTCCTGAGTGGCCTCTGGGGTCTTGAAAGAGCTTCAAGATGGCTGTCTCCCCACTTTCCACTCAACAAGCCTGCAGACTCTCTAGGCCTCAGGAACCCTATGCAACTTGGGCTCTTTGGATTCCAAAGATCTGAACTTCTCCTCCAGCCCAGCTGTGGGCTGCAAGTGGGTGACAGGCTTGATCCGAAGAGCGGGGAGAGCCTCCTGGTTCTTCTGGTTGAACAGACTCACCCTATGCTCCAGCTCGGGGCTGGTCTGGGCTGAACCTGCCAGTGTAGGCTGGGTCAGGGGTGCTGGGTCCAAGGTCTTATGGGATGGGCAGGGGTCCTTGGACAGGGAGGACATCAGGTCCTGAACGGTGGCCTCTGCCACCTGCTGCTGAGGGGGTGGCAGCAGCGGCAGGGGAGAAGGTCCTGGCTCAGAGGACGGCTCTTCTCGGGGGGTGCTACAGTCTGTGGAGGAGCCCAACGTCTGGCTGCTGGCACTGTGGGCCCTGGTGACTGACCCACAGGTTGAGTGGGAAGTGGTCTCCGAGGTGGCACTGGTGCAGGTGCTGTGGCCACTGAACTTCAGAGGCAAGTCAACCGAGAAGAGATCTGAGGAGATGTTGGGCTGGTGGATGTCTATGGCGGCTGTAGTGACCACACACACTGCTGGCTCTGGGACCCCACTGTCTGCAAGAAAGGGAATATTGGTCATACTTTGCCTCTGCCCACCTTGCTGGACTCTGAAGCCTGGTGTGGGTCTGGGCAGTAAGTGTGGCCAGGCCTCGGGAAGTAGCCATGGTGAGGCCATGAGGACCCAGGTCACCATCACTGTGTGAACTGAGGGAGATGACTATCAATCCACCTTGTTGACCCAAAGTTCAGACATGTGACACTCAACCAGTTACCCATGAAGAGGGATGACAACACTTCCCAGTGGAAGCTTTAGAGGCCAGCTAGTACCCTGCCCTCAAGGGCCACACTGCTTAGTCAGTGGAGGCTGCTGTCTTCTGGGTGCTGGGATGGTCTGGGAGTACAGCCTCGGGCAGCTTGCTGTGGGTCATTATTTAAACTAAGGCAAAAGTGTCTCCACAATAGACTTATCTAGCCCATTTCAATCACCCCAGAAAGCCTGCCCCAGGAAAACATTCTGTTAAGGAGTTCTTGAGTTTACTGCTGTTGTTGTTGTTATGTGTATATGCACACACCTGCAGAAGTACCTGCCCGAGTATGAGTGTGGAGGCTGGGGTTGGATTGCATGTCTTCCTCCAATACCCTCTACCTTATTTTTTTGAGACAGGATCTCTCATGGAGACTGGAATTTACCAGCTGGCTAGCCAGTGCCCCTGGGATCCCTCTTATCACAATGAAGGCATTTTAACTGAGGGCGGGCACATCCTGAGTAGTCTGCTTTCTGCAGATTGATGAGCAGCGGGGCAGTCAGCATTCAGCAACTCTTTTCTCTGAGAGGCACTGGGGGTGATAGTGGATTACTCTGGGTGTAGAACTATAGGCTTCTCCCCCAAGTTATGGGGAAGGGCCTGAGATGATGGGTCAAGGCTGGAAAACCAGCAGTTTGGATGAGGCTAGGAGAAAGCAGAGAAGAGAAGAATTGCCTTAGGGGGGTTAAATAGTGGAGAAGAAAAATAATCAAATACAGGTCACATTGCAGATAGTCTGTACTTATAGTGGACAGTGCAAGAATTTTAAGGACCATGAAATCCAAAATCAGTGTTTAAGACTTTGGTTACAGAAAAACAAGAAGCTAAAAGATCCGGGTATAAAATCAATCTTTCCCTCAAAGAAAACACACTGGGTGTCCCCTAAGATGTCAAGGGTATGAAGAAAGCATAAAGCATGTCAGGCCTGCTGTCCCTTTAACCATTAGGTTGAATAAGTTTGCTTTCCCTCAGGGCCACCTGAGCATGTCTCCAGTTGGGGTGAGAGATCACCTGAGTTCTGGATTACAGCCCCCTCCCCTCCCTCTGTAGGTTTCCACACTTAACCATGGGTCATGGGTCAGAGATCGATTGCCCCTACCTTGGCATCTGCAGGCTCAGCTCCAGGGCATCAGAGTTTCAGCTAACGATCTGCTGAGTATTGAAGTCTAGGCGTTGGACCCTGACTACAGGGTCACAATGGCAGACCCTGCTACCCGAAGTCAGGCCAGACTGTACCTAGCCTTGGGTTTAGGGCTTGCTGGATCACAGGTGTCCTGGGGCTGCATAGTTCATGCAAACAGTTCCAACCCAGACTTACCACTGCTGGGCCCATTGTAGTACTGGCTAATGTAGCTGTTCATGTCGTCTTTCGCCATGGCTTCTACAGAGAAGAGGACAGAGAAGGGTGGATGTGATTACGTCACTGTTTAAGCTAAGCCACCCTCTCTGAGCCGCTGTAAAACGGGGAGAGCGATGGCTGCACTACTGCTTTATGATGAAGACTACAGAACTAACAGGCAGGTCAGTGGAGCCAGCTGCACAGAAGGCTTTCGATACATGCCCATGGAAGGCTGTGGAGGCTGCCAGGGACTTGCACACCTGCAGGCTTATCTGCCCGCTGAGGTCTGCAAGTAACAAGACCTGAGGCTACCTTCTGAGACACCTGAGTTGGCTGCTGAAGCTGGGCCACCTTCAGATCTGGAGGCTGAGTGGTAGAGGAACGGATCTTAAAGGTTTCCTTGGCCTCTTGGTCTTGAAACGCCTGTGGTCAGAGGTGTGTTCTGTGGCTGTCGCCAGGCCCTGCTCCTGCATCAGCTAGCACAGATTCTCTGGCCATCCATAGCCTTTGCTATAATTGCCGTCTATTCTGCCACTGCACTGGGAAGCAGAAGTGACCGTTCCCAGCAAGCCATGGTGGATGTAGGGCCAAGGAGTCAGACAGCAGGGGTTGTTCACTTAATCAGGTGGTGTTTTCCAGTGCCACCATTTACCTATAGTTTGGTCAGGTCATGACCCCTTGCTGGACCTCAGTGTCCTTGTTATATGAAGGTCCCTAGCAAGGCTCTTACAGACTGATATAGCTGGCCTTCATGGCTAGATGACCCTGATAGCCCAGAAACTGACAGGGAAAGATGGTTGTCTCACCCTGCAGCCCCAAAGAGGAATCATGCATGCCTTCTGGCTGCCCAGGCCTCTCATTGGGCAGAACAGCAGGGAAGAATATGCTACCTCTCCAATTCGTTGCTGGGCAACCTTGACTCTTTTGTGTTCTTCAGGGCCACAGTGTTCCTGTCCCTCTACCAGGTGTTAAAGCAAGGAGTTTCTGCCTTGGAAGCAGGGTCAGGGGCTGGGGGTGGGGCAATCATCCCTCTGTGGAGCAGGGACTCTCCATCTCACCAGGAAATGCACACCTACTAAGTACAAGGCTTTACTGAGCCTGCAACTGCCCTGCTTCTGGGAACCAAAGGCGACCCCACTGTGACTGTAATCCTCACCACTGCTCTGCCAGACTGTGATTACTTAATATACGGGTCCCTTTAAAACTAAATAATCACGCCCCTGAAGCTGCCTCTACCCTGTAAATGTGTTTAGCAACTCCATTTGCTGACTCACACCAAGCTCTGGGCCAACAGAAACCCTGCTCAAGACCAGCGCTGGTCCTGCAACACACTGCACTGCTGTGACTCCTACCCAGGCCCCTCACTACTGCCCCAGGCCTGTGTGTGTGTGTGGGGGGGGGGGTGTAGCCTGCTGAGGACATCCCACATCTCAGCCACCAAGATGCCTGAGCCCCGTCTCCTCAATCTGTGGCCTACCTGTCTAAGGAGGCCATGTCTTCACCAGGCTGTTGATAAAAATAAGCTCAGTCAGGTGACTGTTAGCCAAGACCTTGCTCCTGAACACTGACTGGTCTGGCCATCTGTCCCTGGACAGCTGGATGACCTCCAGCTCCTGTGACTCAACAAGTCCAAAGAGAATCCATGTTTTCTCTCCCCACAGCTTTTACCTTGGTTAACAGTCCCCCATCCTAACAACAGGTCCTGGCCACTGTCAAGTGCCTCCACACTTTCCTTAACAGCACCCCAACTTCCATCAACAGTGTGGCTGGTCAAGGGACCGTAACCCCTCTGCCTAAGTCTTCTAGACTTAGCGGGGGGGGGGGGGGGGACTTCATGGCTTCTTCTCTAGGCTTTGCCTTGCCGATCCACTAGTATTGGCTGGCGGGTGGCCACTGGGTCCTGTTCAGGGTGAGAACCTGTGCTGCACAGGTGTTTCCAAGTCTGAGGCCTACCCTGTCTCCTCTAGTGCTGAACTTGGCCCTCTATGCTTCATGCAGGCTCCTGGATCCTATCCTCCTAGAAAAGGACCCTGGGGCTGTCCCCATCCATACAAGGGACACAGAGCCTTTAAGAGCAGGGGCCACAGGCCACTCAGTTCCCTTGGTATTTTGGTTTGACATATGTTGCTGTGGGACAATGGTCTGTCACTTACATTTTAAATAAACGTTGATTGGCCAGTAGCCAGGCAGGAAGTATAGGTGGGACAACCAGGCAAGAAGTAGAGGTGTGGCAACGAAAATTCTGGGAAGAGGGAAGTTTCAGTCTGCTATTGTGACCCAGCCGCAGAGGAAGTAATATAGCAAGATGTGACTTCCTCACAGACAACGGTATCAAGCCACGTGGCTAACGCAGACAAGAATTACAGGCTAATATATGTTACAAGAGTTAATAAGAAGCCTGAGCTAATTGGCCAATCAATTTATAACTAATGTAGACCTCTGTGTGGTTCTTTGGGACTTAAGGGCTGTAGGACCGGGCGGGGACAGAAAACCTCGGTAAATGACCTGTCACAGATCTGCAGGGCCTCCAGACCTTCTCCTCCCTCTCAAGAGGCCACAGGGACACGATGAAATGCCCTCTGCACTGTCACCCTGTGTCCTCCCTCTTCCAACTCAAACACCAAACAAGAGGCTTGTGACCGGTGTGAGGTAGGGGTGTGGGGCAGAAGAACGCCTGAATCACACAGCCGGCTTCACAAGACACTGCTCACCTTCCACCTCATGCCAAGCCCTTCCCTCAAGGTCTGTTCGATTTAGCTCTGAGGAACCCTAAGGGTCTGTGGAAGCAACTCACTGAGAACTGAGTCTGACAGACCTTGGTTGTGGGGCAAGAAGGTGCAAACATAGGCTTCAGATGAAAACAGTCTGGGGCGGACACTTGCTGTGTGGTCTCAGGTAAATCTCTCAGCCACTCTGGGCTTCTGATTCCTCACCTATAAAGTAGCGGTGACAACTGCAAAGATGCTGGGGAGCTACACAGCTAGAAAACCCACTGACTTATCCAGCCACAGACAGTCCTCACAGGCCCACAGCACTCCTGCTGGCTCTGAACTCTCAGGATGCTTCTGAGGCAAACGCTCATCTCTAGGAGTAAGCACTTTGCAAACACAACCTGCCTAATACCGAGAAAGCCTCTCTGAGTTTAGATGTGGCACTGACTCCCTTGACCAGAACCACAGACCTGCGGGAAGAAGAGGAGAAGGAGGAGGAGGAGGAGGAGGAGGAGGAGG
>NC_022012.1:49578323-49595981 GCF_000317375.1 Microtus ochrogaster | reverse complement strand
AAGAAGAAGAAGAAGAAGAAGAAGAAGAAGAAGAAGAAGAAGAAGAAGAAGAAGAAGAAGAAGAAGAAGAAGAAGAAGAAGAAGAAGAAAGGCTGGTGGCTGGTGAGGTGGCTGGGCCAGGCCTCCTGGTGATACAGAGATGGCTAAACTCCATATTTCTGAGTGGCAATGGTGCCTGGCGCAGAACCACACATCCCAGCACCCAAGGGGCTGTGCCCTGATTCCTACTCCCATACTCCTGCTCCTCCACGACTCAGCAGCCCTCACTGAGAGAAGATGCTAATGTCCGAGCACCTGCCACATGCCAGGCCTGATGACAGCACAAACCACTGAATCCCCACGCTTTCTCAGTGAAGAGCTTCTGGGACTCTCAGACCAGACACGTTGCTGAACCAAGTAGCTCAGAAAGCACCACGACTTTTAGGATGACAATAGCAGGGACTTGAAACCCAAGGTCCTATGTAATGGTATAGATCAAGAAGATAGCCCTGCTCAGGGAGGCAAAGTGACCTTCAAGGCTGAATTGGGATTCAAGCTGGACCTGGGTTCCAAACTCACTCGAGCTACTTCAAATGCTACTCTGTGTCAGGCTTTCTTAGGTTTATCCAGCAAGCCCTGGGGCTCCTATGGTCCCCAGCACTTTTATCAGGCCCCCACACTTGGGGCCAGCAAGGGTTCCTTGTGTCCAGGAGCACAGGTCCCGTCTCCTCCAAGACAAACCCTGGGACCAGCTCAATTTCCTGCTCCCTGCTGCTTGGCAGAGGGAAGGCCAAGGGCAGACTGGCCAGAGGCACCTCTGTGGCTGTTTCTCTGGACGCTGGTGCCGCAAGGGGGACGCCAAAGTTGTGATATATGGTGAAATCCGTGGCACCCCTACCAGGAGCTGTAATTCATAAGTTATGGGCGAGTTTCAAGACTAATAAATTTGGGAGAGAAGTATTAATGACTATACAGAGGCACTGTGAACTTGGCAGGCCCCAAAGCCTGGAACTTTGTAGCCCTGGTTTTAAAAATGATTTGTGCTAAAGCAGGTCTAAACAGAAGCTGGTCGGCACAGTCTGACTGTGACCTGCTGGCAACTTCGGGAAGCTCTTCCCTCTCAAGAGGAATGAGGCTGGGCTGGAGCGGGCTCTGGAGCTCTGGCCCTCCACAGCAGCCCTCCCCCACTTAAGGAGTGACAGCCATGCTGAGGTGACGCTGGCCAGGTCCCAAGGCTCCCGTGACTCACTGCTGTGTCTGCAGGTTAACGCCTCGATTGTCTGTGTCCTCCTGTGCATGCAGAGGGCCTCTGAGCCCTGCTAGCCTGGAAGTCACAGCTACTAACAAATGTTGCCCTTTCTTAATCTTCAGAGTGGCCCAGGATGCTCTTCGCTCATCTGACTGTAATTTCTAATGTCATGGAAATCCCACCCTGCACATGGCTCTTGGTCAGAGAGGAATCAGCTGGGGGATGCCCCGAGTCCTTGGACTACTACAGGCCATGAATCACAGAGGCTTCTCACAGCCCCTGCATCCTTCCCTCTGCTTCCGAGGCACTGACTGTGCCACCGAGGGCTCTGGGGACAGCTGTAAAAATGCAGATGGAGGACTGGATTGTGTGCGGGTGGCTGTGACACACTTGTGCATTAAAAGAGAGGGAGGTACACAGGGATGTCACAGGGCTAACCGGGTGCAGGAGTTGGCATGGAAGGCATCTCATATAGTGTCCATTACCACAGTGTCCCTCCCCAGTGTGTTAGAGTGAAGCGTCAATTCCTGGTACCAGGATGCGATCTTATTTGGAAACAACATGAGTACAATGAGATTAGTCAAAATGAGGTGATATTAGAGTAGGGTACACCTAGACAAATAGGAAATTTGGACACAGACATAAAGGGAGACACCACGTAAAGATGAAGGCAGAGACTGGGTGTTGCTGAGGATTGCTGACAACCACCAGGAGCTACAGAAGTAGAAGGAACAGACGGGCTCCCATCATGGCACTCAGAGGGACCAACCCTATCAGCAATCTGACCTCAGACTTCTAGCTTCCAAAACTGTGAGGCTATTTCTGTTGCTCAGCTTTCTCAGCCTGTGGTATTTTGACAGAGACATCTAACAAACGACCATACTACTCTAAGGGACTTGGGCACTTTACAGAATGAACAGAGGGAACCAGTTAAGGTATTCTGCAAGGGGGTGACATGAATGGTTTTAGAAGCTTGCTGTACACTGGTGGGGCAGATTCACTACTGATTCCTCACACCCCCTGCAAGGCAATGGAGCTAGAGGTAGGCCACCAAAGCCTCAAGCTATGTAACTAGGAAGTGCAGCCTCCCTAGTTCTTTCTAGTCCTGTCCTTGATGTGAAGGGTGAAGTCATTCCTGGGTCAAGCTGGCTTTGGCAATCTAAAGTCCAAGGTCTAGGCCCAACATCATCTCTCTCTAACTGTGTGGCTGTTTTCTTTACAACCCTACAGCAGCTAAAAATCAGGGTCCCAGTGATCTGGAGGCAGAGGTAGGTGGATCTCTGCGAGTTCGAGGCCAGCCTGGTCTACAAGAGCTAGTTCTGTTCCAGGACAGCTAGGGCTGTTACACAGAGAAATCCTGTCACAAAAAAACAAACAAAAAAAAAATCAGGGTCCAGAGAAGCTCTGACCCTGTGCAGGTCAGAGCTGCCTGGACAAAGAAATAGCCTTTGGATCTTGAAACAGCTCCATTGGTGCAGTACCTGGCTGGGTTCTGTCCCAGGTACTGTTCCGGGTCCCCTTTACCACTCACATTACAGCCCTCAGTTTGCCTCATCTGCAAAGCTTAGGTCACAGGCTATTCTGGTTTTTGGCTTGGACTTCTTTTCTGGGCTGTGGTAGGTGGCAGTCCACCAGGAGGGTCTCAGACTTCCACCTACCACAGTGATGGTTAATGTTGGTGTCGATTTGACAGGATAATCATCACCTAGGAGACACACATCTGGGCAATGGAGGTTCTGAACTCAAGAGAACAGTGAGAGAGTATCCAGATTAGGTAAGTTGAGGTTCGAGACCATCCTCGATCCCACGAGTTGGGGCACCAGACTGAATAGAAATGGAGAAAGCAAGCTAGTACCAGTTTTCATCTGATTCTTGACTGGAGCTACAAGGTGCCAACTCCACCCGGCCCTGCAGCCTTCCAGGTACCATGGGCTGCACTCTGTAACCATTTGCCACAAAACAAACAAAACAAAAAACAAACAAAACCTTCCTTCCTTTGTCAGTTTTTTTTTTTTTTTTTTTAAGTAACAACTATTGATTTACAATGGGCATTTGAATGGATCTCCTGGATCTGATTAATTTTTAGCTTGTGTCAAGATCCTGGCTAGATGCTCCTCCTGGGCTCTGGGAGGTAGTTAGTTCTGAGGGCACTGGCTTCTGAGTGTCACTGCAGGTCGGGGCAGGTGGGAAGGCACAGACCTGCAAGAAGTCACCCCACTACCTGGAATCCTGTGTCCCAACTTCTGTGTGCAGAGCCATGGAGTGGGGAGAGGGAGGAATCCTTGGGACTCAGGGGACCGTGGGCTCACCTTGAGAGGGCCTCATCTCCTCCACAATGCTCTCGGCTGCAGTCTCCTCGGCCCACGTGCCAGCCTCTACCACCTTGTAGCGGCTGCGTGGCTGGCTGAGCACGTGTGGAGCTTGCAGTGCCGCCTCCCGCTCCGCAGCCAGATCCAGGTCCTGCTGGGCCAGGTGCGCGCGCAGCTGCCGGATCTCAAACTGCAGGGGGCAGAAAGAAGGGTTGAGGGTGGGTGCACTGTTGGGGTGGGGAAAGGATGGGGGTGGGGACAGGGGTCGCAATCTCACTCGGAGCTTTGCACCTGGACAGCATACTAGGATGTAGGGATAAAAGGGCTGAGCATCCGAAGGTGGGAGGCTGCATTCCTCAGTGTGATCTCACCAACACTAAACACATCGGAACCTTTAACGAGCAGAAAGTACGACCCCTTGTCTCGGGTACTGTGAAGCCAGGCCCTACTCTAAGAAAATGGCGGTGACTAGAAAGACAGCTGTTGTTTGTAGGAAGACCACGCTGGACCGCTGGACCGGCGTGAGGAAATCGAATTTGAACATGCCTTTAGCTACCTGTGCGCCTCCAAGGATTATTAACAGGAAAGCCCTCTTCAGGCTGCTCCGACAGGTGCTGAATGGAAGAAGACGCCTCACCCCCAAGCTGTACAGCTTAAGCATGCTGGCTTCACGTACATGCTGGTCCAGCTTATTTGTCTTCTAGTAATATCCATTTCCCTCTCCCACGAGTTGTGGGAGATGGCTCTCGGCTAGATAGTGCCGAGATTTGTGACCTTGGGAAGGCCCTTCACTTTCTCTGGCCTCAATTTCTTGATTTGTAGATGCAATTTTATATCTCTGAGTTTTATGTCTCTTTCTGAAGACGTGGTAAGAAATAAAAATCTCAGTGGTAACACCATCGCCATAATCATCATCTGTTAGAACGCTTCTTAGAAAGGCTTCTAAATGTCTGGCATTTGCGACTGAGATAGGTGTCCTCGTTCCAAATCTTATGGGGGAAATCTAATATCTGCGTGTAGGACAATGAAGGGTCTGTGTGGGCTAAACAGTAATGAGTATTCACTGCCACCTAGTGTTCAAAGTGCACATTGTACCCCGTCTAACCTGGCGAGGGTGCCAACGCTCTGTCTGTTAACTACTTGTCCCTGTGGGGAGCCCCCAAACAGCCCAGCCCCCTTGTTAGAATGTGAGACTTGCCCTGTACTGTCATCACGTAGCTGGTTCACTAGGTCAGAACAGCACTCCACTATCTCCGCAGATCTGCCCCTCAGTTGTTTTTATTCCAGGTTAGCTACAGCCCAAACTGTCCTCTGGGCATCCCACCCACTCCCTAGTCCAGCTCCATCTTCAGGTGCTTTTCTACACGGCTCACTTGTCTCCAGGTCTACTGCTGACCATTGACTGACAGCTGCATATTCACACATGGGCTCTGGCAAACCAAAATCAGATCACGACACCCGGTTCCGTAAGTCTTAGTGGTTTACCACCTCACTTGGGAGAAAGTCCAAACTCCCTGCCTTTGGCTCAAAAAACCTCCGCACAGCAGCCTGGGTCTGTCCACCCTGCCAACTTGCTTCCTCAAGTCTCTGGCTGTTCTGTAAAGCACAAGGCACTTTCCCAACTGTTCCCTCTGTCCCGGATCACATGGTTGATCGCCACTCTGAGGGCCTTATCCTGGTCTCTCACCTACGGCAGCCTACTAGACCCTCAGTCACATGGGCCTCTTTGAATTCTCTGTATCACACCTACTGCACTGAGATACTTTTGTCTCCTCCCTCTCTCCTTCCCTTCCTCCTTCCCTCCCTCCCTCTCTCCCTATCTTTCTTTCTTAGGGCCTTACATAGTCTCCTCTAGCTTCAGACTCTCCTTAAATTTCTGATGCTTGCCCCATGCCTTTTGGGTGCTAGGATGCTACCGTGCCTGGTTCCATGCAGCTCTGGGACTGGAACCCGAAGACTCCTGCACACTAGACAAGCACTCTCTCAACTGTGTCACGTCCACAGGCCTATTTTCAGTTTTGATTTATTTTTATTTTATGTGCATTGGTGTTTTGCCTGCATATGTGTCTGTGTGAAGGAGTCAGAACTCCTGGAGCTGGAGTTACAGATGGTTGTGAGCTGCCATGTGGGTGCTTGGTATTGATCCCGGGTCCTCTGGAAGAGCAGCCAGTGTTCTTAACTGCTGAACCATCTCTCCAGCCCCCAATTCATTTATTTTCATGAAGGTAAACCATGAGCACAGCTGAAAGCATTGACTGCCACCGGAATGGCCTAGCAGTGACCCGGCGTGGGACAGTTCCTAGGGTCAGTATCTGCACGCTTGTGTCTGGGACCACTCGTGTTTCCAGAGAGTTCGCTAATCTGTCACCGATGGGCCTCTGGGTGCTTCTGCACTGGAGCAGGGCAGGATGCTAGGACATCGCCAGGGATGGGGAGCTTTCTCTGAACTCTTGTTTAAGTCTTGTGTCTCTCTCCAGGCACCTGCCCAATCCGAAGCCTCTGTGCTGAGCCTCTGGTTTCATTTCTCCAGAGAGCAAACCCATGATGGCCTCTTTGAGGGTGGAGTCTGGCCTCCTGATCACACAAGCCTTGGAGTATTTTAAATTTCCGAATAGACTTTTACCCAATTCCATTGCCCTGACATTCATTTCACACAATGCCCTCTTCCTCACAGAATCTCTACGATTCTGAGGGCAGAACTGGCCCCGTTTTCCTCCTCTGTGGCCATGTCAGACACTGTTTTCTCCACTTTGCCTAAAGCCCTTGAAGTCCGTATCCTCTCTGACCCAACCTACAAGACTGTTTCCTAGGCTCTATGCACTTGGTTGCTCCCTTCAACCCTCATCTTGTGGCATCTGAGAGGCGACCAGATGCAAATGTGTGGTTACAACATTCATTAGCTTATCTTTCATACCACCCACCCCCAGTGGTGTGCTGATAGAAAAGAAATAAAACCTTAATAGGCGCAAAAATGAAACAAAGAAACTTGCTACTTTGCATGCAAAAATAAATAAACAAAACAAACATAAAAAAACACAACTAACCAAAGCAAAATCGGCAATGCTCATCCTGGTTGAGTTTAAGCTACCAGCACAGTGTCATGGGAAACAGAGAAACGGGCAAGATTGGTTCTTCCAGTCTAGTAAGAGCCGTGCTGCACCAACGCTGGGATACCCTACACAAACTCGGACCTTGTCTGTGCTGGTGCTCATACACAGGAGGCACTCGGGTGCTACTGAATACATGAAGTAAAATTAGTTTCTTCAGTCCTGTGGTTTCAGACTGAGCTAACTCTAGCTACAGCCCAAGCTTCAATAGCTTGAAGAAGAGACAAAGATTGCTCCACATAAACTGAGCTCTGATCCTTGTTACACACCCAGTGTAGACTCAGCAATTCCAGTCTTCATCACTGGCCGTACAGGGAACCCTGAATTTGGTCACTCATGATGGTGAGTCCATGCTATGCTTTCAGCCCAAACCTGGGTCTGACATGGACCCCTAACCCCAGCGCAGCCACAGGTCCAAACGCCTGACTCCAGACACTGGATCTCAACAGCCCAGCAATCAAACAGGGCTGGCAGTCTCAAGGGTGTGAGAAGAGAAAACATGGCTTGCAGATTTTACTGGGGCCTCTTTTGCAGGGAGGGAGGGGCCATTTCTCTAGAAACAAGGTACTGAAGGTCAATGAGAGCCCATGAGGTAACCTTCCCGAGCTTTGTGGGGCTAGGAGCCCTCTTGCCTAGGCTGATGGGAACTTCCCAGGGGCACATGCAGCCACTTTCTCCAAGGCCACGCATCAGAGTCTGCGCCCCAGCTAATGGCTTCCTAGGCCCCTCTGAAGGGATGCATTATTGATGGCTTGTAATCAATACGGAGCTGCTCTGGGGAGTCTCACTGGAACTCAGGCCAGCCAGCCGGAGGTCAGGGCCTGCCCAGCCCAAGACCACATATGCCCAGAAACAAGTTTTAAACTGAAGATGCAAACACCAAGGCCATGTTGTCTCCTATTCATTCATTCATTCATTCATTCATTCATTCATTCATAAGTCAGGTAGGGGCCAAGTTAAAATTCTTCTGCATGTTTTGGAATGAAAATGCCTGCCCTGGCTTAAAGGTGAGTCCTGGGTGATTCCAGGAAAGAGATGGCTTATGCCACTGCAAGGGACACATCGCCTCTGAGGATCACAAGTCTTGTCCTGGGGTAGTACCTGAGGCAGACAAGGAACAGGTTATCAGGCAGAGCATGTTACCAGGGAGAGATGTTTTAGGGACTTCAGCCTTTATTTAAAGAGCAACACGAAACAGCTGAAACCATTCACACAGGGCAGAGTGGTGGCATCACTGCTGTGACCCAGAGGAACGACAGAGAGCGCCATGCCTACTATAGGCTGGAGAAAGGGGGATGTGGGGATCCCCACTGGGGCCTTCTGCAGGGTCCTGAGCAGAGATGGCCAGATTTGGACTAGGATGAAGGCTGGGCTGAAGGAGACAGGAAAGCCAGGTGGGAGGTGGGAGCGGTGAAAATGTCCCTACACGATTTGTTTTGAATGAGGGTAAGAGAGAAGGCAGCTTGCTATAGAGGTATCTGGGTTTTATTTTATTTTTTCATACAAAGGTCTGACTATGTAAACCAGGGTGGCCTCGAACACACAGTGGTCTACCTGCCTCAGCCTCCTGAGTACTGGTGCTAAACAAAGGTGTAGGCTTTTAGACACTTTGTGTCAAGAGGATGGAGGGTGGCTGGATGCTCTCAGGCTTTACTCTGAATAAGAATGGCTGATTCCTTATGCAAGCACTACGGAGGAGCCAGATGGCTTCTGCTCTGTCCACTGGCTGAGACTGCCCATGGGGGTTTCTCAGTGTGCCCCAGTGAGACCCTTAGGCACTGGCTCCTGACTCTCATGCTACTTAACACTACCCCATACAAGTCCCCTGGCTGACTGATGGGTTGTTAGCGGAATGGCAGGGTGTTATTAGTCAGATGAGTTAATTGAGGCTGGGAGGTGGAAGGAGCCTTCTGTGCAGGGGGAAGGGAAGGCCAGGACCACAAGGTGTAACAGAAGCAAAGCAGAAGATGGAGCCCTTGGTGTCCATCCTCTATGACCATGTGCCAGGGAACTTAGAGCCTTGTGGGTGGATCAGCCAAACAGTCCAGGTCAGCTGGTGGCCGCTGGAGAACAACATGAAGCCCCCACAAGAACAAAGCCGGACTTGAGGGAAGGCCTGAGCTCTCAGTCCATGCCCCCTCACACCGGATACATCCCTTTTCTTCTGGGGGCTTCAGTTCACTCTCTATCCAGTTCAAGACAAGTGAACTGGCTGATTGGAGTCTTGCCCTGAGACCCCAGCTTGGGCGCTGAGACTGGGAAAATGAAGTTCAGTATCTGCTAATCCTCAGTGTTGTCGTGAAGGCCAACCCTGGTGCTGATGACACAAGCCTTTCCTGAAGAAGGTTAACGTCATCCAGAGCCCTCACACACAACAGTGTGTAGCACATAGCGAAGCTGACTACCCATGTGAAGGAGCAGGGACAAGCCATCGCTTATAGAAGCGAAAGCAGTTGACAGAGGCAGATGGGTGAGTAGCCAGGCTAACACATAACAATCTGAAATGATGATTCGTGAAATAAAACGAGCCAGGGATAGTGACCTACACCCAGAATTGTACACCTGAAGAACTAGGTGGGGCAAGAGAACTGCAGGTTCAAGACCAGCCTGGGCTATGTAGTCCTTTAATTACCTTCCAGTGGGGAATGAGACTCAAACCACACTTTATGATTATAGCATCTGAAGGAACACTCAGGTAGTGTTACAGAGACTGGGCAAGGAGAAAGACAATTCTTGAGCTTCAAGATGGGTGATAGGTCTACGAAAGAAACACACTTCCCAGTGGAGGAGAGGGAGAGCCAATAGGAGAATAGAACCTGAAAGATGTGAAACCCAGTTGGAGCCCCAGAGGAGACGAATGAAAGAATGGGACAGAAGCAATAAATCTTACATCTGGGAGTGTGGCTCAGCGACAGGGCCCATGTTCATATGTTCACTAACTCACAAGAAAGAAAAGGAAACCTAGCCCCAAGCTTCGTAAACTAATGATAGCCATCAGCTGGATCTATTCAAGAAAAGAAAGAGAGAGAAAAAAGAAACTTCTAGGCCACATAAGCATGACTGACGCAGCCCCCAACTTGTAGACCCATGCAGTCAGAAGAAATACCTACCCCCAGGATCTCCAGAGCTCACAAGAGCCTGGTCTCTGAGCAAGGTAGGCATGCAGTGCCTCCAATGACAAAATGAAGCAACTCTTCCACTAGCAAACATTATACAAAAGCCTATCCCTAGGCTAGGGGAAAATGAAAGCGCAGTCATGGCCCCAACCACTGCACACCATCAGGTAGGTATTTCTAGTCAGATAACCCAACCTGGTCAGCAGGGATCCACCGAGAGCCCCGAAGTGTGCATTACCCGAGTGAACCAGGCCCTCCACGGTGGCCACACCCAGCCTTCTCTGCCTTTAATGGACTGGCCACGGAGTCCAATTGACATAGGCTGCAGCCTGATCAATGCACACTTTGGCCAGCATCTCGATGGCATCTAATGCAATAGCAATAATTTGGCTCCACTCTGTCAGTGCTGTCTGCACAGGCTGCCCTGCCTTCAAAGCCATCTGCCGCTGGGAAGGCTTCCAATGTTTATCTCCATTAGTTTCACCATTGTTGGTAACAATAAAAATCAGGAGACGCTTGCAAACTAATGATTTAGGAGCAGGGTGAGGCTGAAATCGACCTTGGCCCCTTTCCATCCACTGTGGAGATGACTGGTAGATGGCCATAAATTTAAATTATCGTAAAAGGATAACATATGTTATTTCTCTGATGGCTAATTTTATCAGCTAAATAGGCTTGTCACTAAAGCTATCGCCTGTTTTACAAACCACTTCCCATGTTAAAAAAATAATAATAACTCGACTTTCCCCAGTGGAAAATTTGAAAAGTCCAGGTAACAGAGCCTATTGTGCCAAAAAGGTGAGGGCTGAAGACTTCTGCAGGGAAGGAAGGGGCTCTTTAGAAGGAGCCACTGTTGAAGCAGTATAGAACATGTTTCCTGTTATCCTGTCCTCTGGCCCATTCTCTCAGCTCTGGGCACAGCCTCAAAGGTGAGTGGTTTGTGCAGAGCTGTGAGCTTTGTTTGGAGTTCTCAGAATCAGGTGCAGAAAGAGGCCAGGATGATGGCCTTGGTTCACGCCCAGTCCTTCACACCCACAAGCCCGCACACCCAGCCCTCTGCACCCACAAGCCAGCACACCCAGCCCTCTGCACCCACAAGCCTGCACACCCTGCCCTCTGCACCCACAAACCTTCCCGAGCTCTGGCATGTGAGCACATGGAGTGTTGTATCCCTCTGCCTTTTTTGCCTTAGACATGTGTAGAACTTGGGTGGAAATTCTCATCTTTTTTTTCTTGGGGAAACCGATCAGGGAGGCAATCTCTTTCAGGGAGGATTTTGGTGAGTTGGGACTGTGCCTCCCATGATGCAGGAGGATTATGAGCCCATAAAACTCACTTTATGGGTTAAATGATAGTGTAGTGACTTTTTTCTCTTTGGGGGAACACAGGTGACTATCATCAGTATCTAGTATCTTTGAGTTTTGTAAGATCTGCAATAAAATAAGGGCAGAAGAAATGCCACCACTTCCAGACCTGGCAAATAAAGACTTGTCACCTGTTCTCCATTCTCCTTTCTTCCATACTGCTGGGTGGGGAAGACCCAGAGGAGCCACACAATGGAAGGAGCCCGGGGCCAGAGTGACAGTGGAACATATAGTTCCCCATGCTCTGTCCACTGCAACCCACACTTTCAAGAATGACAATCACACTCCTCACGGGTTAAGTCTCAAGAGTTCTCTGTGTGTCTGTATAAGCATTCACATGTGTACATGGGTGTCATAGGTGCACATATGTGCAGTGTATGGGGAAGCCAGGAGTCAACATTTGGATGTCTTCTTCGATCGCCGTCTACTTTACCTTTTGATACTAAAAGGGTCTCTCACTAAAACTGGAGCTCACAATTTCAGCTAGGCATCCTCCTGTCTCCACTTCCCCAGTACTGGGGTTACAGGTATGTGCCACAAATACAGCTTTTCATGTAAGCGCTGGAGATCTGAACGCAGGTAGGGCCTCAAGCATTCGTGACAAACATGCTAGCATCTTCCTGCCCCAACTGATGCAGCAGCTAGGAGTACCCACCATTACTAGCCATGCCTTGTGCAGACACCCTATTTCAGTATAGGGAAATGACCCAGAAGCCTGGGCTCTATTTCATAGGACACTACACTCAGGTAAGGGACAGCCTGGGAAAGCCTCAGTCTTCCCATCTGGAGAGAGGTTAATAAAACCTAGCCTGCTGGTCTTGACCACAGGAGTTGAAAGACACCATGTATTTGACAGTGCGTTTGTAAATAATGAACATTCTGGTGGAAGCCCATTCATGAGTGTTTGTACTGTCTCATACATCGAGAACCTCCATAGGGGTCATTCAACTAAACTGCCTCTCGTAGCACCTGTGCAGTAACAACTTTGTTGCCTCCGTCTTTCCATATAGAAGCTGGCACGCAGGGATTGGAGGGGAAACAACCAGTAGCTGGAGGAGCAAAGGGAGGAACCAGCTTGCTGGCAATTCCTGTAAGCATTCTTTTGGCACCCTGGAGTCTGCCATCCATTGGATGCCTCTTTGGGAAACTGATGCTTGTCCAGGGTTGAGGCTGCACTAAGGGGCACACGGGTACCACAGGGCTCCTTAGAGGCTTGGTCCCCAAGTCACCACAGTGATCCCAGATCCTCAGTATCTCTCCCAAATCTCAAGGCCAATGTAGCTGGGTAAGGAAAATCCACCTCCTTCTTAGTCCCACAGAACTCCAACGAGGACAAACACTAACTCCCCAAGGATGCCAGCCCAGACTGTACTAGTGAGGGCCAAGAGCTGTTGCAAGACTCAAAGGGCAAAGAGCAGAGCAGATGGGGTTGTGTGGTGTGTTTCAGAATTACAGCAAGAGCCTGGGCATCCACGAGCATGAAATCTCAGAAGCAGCTTGTCCAGTGACTCAGAAGAATATGATGCCACATGAACGGAACCACTAATCTGACGTGCCTTTGATATTTGAAATGGCCAGGACCGAGAGAGAGAGAGAGAGAGAGAGAGAGAGAGAGAGAGAGAGAGAGAGAGAGAGAAGGTCCACATTGCCTCCCCAGACAGCCACCAGCTTCTTCCTCTGGGATCTGTGTCCACCACAGGGATTAGACCTCTGGGTGTAATCCCGTCAGGGGAAAAGAAATCACTAAGTAGAGGCCCTCACAGCTGAGGGTTGTGGGATCAGTGCACCCCACAGTTGCAGTCATGGACTGCAAGGAGCTGGCCAGGGTTCAGAGACAAGAATGGACTACTGTGTGTCATCCCTAGCCCGGTCCTCTGGGTCCCATTTCCTCACAAGCTCTGAGGAATGAGAAGGTGTCAAGTGGTCAGAAGGGATTGTGGGAATGAGGAAAGCAGAGTTCTCATGTGGTCGGTGCGTGTGCGACTAGAATGATGGTCTGGAGATGGTCTGGGGCAGGGATAGGTGGACAGCAGGCTGGAGATCCTGGGAACACTCTAGATGACTGAGGACTCGCAAGGGGGCGGGATTCAGTCAGTGTGAATCAGGCTGCCCCTGCCTGACAGGAGCAATATTCTTTTGCTTTTGTTTTTGTTTGTTTGCTTGTTTTAGACATGGTCTCATTATGTAGCACAGGCTGAGAACTCACTACTTAGACCAAGCTGACTTTGAGTTCTCAATCTTCCTGCCTCTGGGTGCCTCAGGCATGCACCACCAGCTCTGAGCAATGCTTTCACTGAGCCCCAAAAGAAAACATGGGATAAGGAATAGGTCCGAACAAGGTGGGCTGTGGGAGAATAGCATTATAGGTAGGACACCTATATCTGTACCTGGCTCTACGAGGGGGGTGCCCGTGGGCAATTTACCACTCAGACTTATTACTAAAGCAAGTGTATGCAGGAGTGAGCCAGCAGCTTGAGTTAGCCCGTTAGTTGGTATTTAAATCTCATAACCACCCTTTGGGGTTTTATTACTACCTCCATTTTTCAGATTAATAAAACCAAAGTTCTATCCGCATTCAAAGCCACAGAGCCACTAAGCAACAGGGCTGGCTTGGACTCAAGTCTGTCCCTTGGCCATTCCCGATCACCCCACACGCTGCCCTAAGATCCTCAGCTGACACTTCTCCTTGGGGGGTCACTGTTGTGTGGCTGTCCCAAGCTTTGGCTCATCCTGCAATGCGGTGCTGTCTCTGGCCTCTGGGGAGTGGGCTCTGGCTTTGGAGGGAAGTGGCCTGGCTTCCTACTCTCTCTGCAGGAGCCAAGCCCTGCTCCACCAGGCAACCTCCTCCCCCTCCCTCAGCCCACAGGGATCCTGGCTGTCTATCCCTCTCTGCAGTCTTAACTAAGATGACAGGCTTCAGGTGCTTTTTAAATTAAAACAGTTCGTCTCTGTTCATCTCTTTCACAGATGTCACTACCTGGCAAGAATCTTCTTTATTTATTGCTCTTTCCTGTACGACTCTGAGGGAGTTCCCTCCCCAGGACCCCGAGGAAAGAGCCTAGATGTGGGGAGTGTCTTGAACCTACATGGCACAGGACACAGGATATGCTGTGAGTTTGCCGTTAGGGGTTTCTCCTGGCCATGAAGCACCATGTGACTGATGGTGGCTTGTGCTAGGGCTGTGCCCTGCTGGGCATCTGTCCATTTAGGATACAGCAGTTTTGAGCCTCTCAAGCTGCCAACAGAAGCAGTATTTTCCTGCTGTGCAGGGGACCAAGAGCTCTCTGATCCACTCTGCAAACTGGTTTCTGGGCGATGCTCCCAGCTGCCTCCCAGCCTAAACCCAGGTCTGTGCTCACCCAGAGGGTTGCTATTTCCCTGGCTTTCTGTCCCTACCTGTCCCCTCTCACCCACTCCCCAGAAGCAATCAGAAAGATCCAAGGAAGATTAACATTCCCACAGAGCTACTTTATCTTTTCCCAGATGCCTTAATCAACCCAGAGCCCATCCAGCCCAGCCCTCCCCTCCGCTGTTTTTCCTGGCTCACAAAGGGAATGGCCATTGCAGTTTAGCCTAGTTCCCTCTCTCACGCTGTAACCAGGGCCTCTGGCCTGCTCTCCTCCCAAATGGCTTTGTCCAGCCCAGCTCCTCTGCAAATCCTCCCGCCGCCATGGTCTACAGGGTCCCTGCGAGACATGCATAGCACCCCTCTGCATATGCTTTGGTCACCAAATGCAGTCACCAAAGCTCCCACTATGAGAGAACTGGTCCATAGTCCATCTGAAGTGGTGTTTCTGGTACCCAGCTCAAGTGTAGCCCAGAGCAGGTCCCTGATGGCCAGGCTGGGTACCTTCTGAAAGATCCAGAGAGCCAGCCTCTTAGGGGCTGCACTGCTGTCTTTTCAGACTGCTGTGGTCCAAGGGGCCCCTGGACAAGGTGCTAAGGGTTGGATCTACAGTGGTTCGTCCAGTCCCACGGGGACACTTGGTGAAAATGAAAGGCCATGTTCCCGAAGAACAGAAAAAGAATTGGTTCATGGACAGACATCCCAAGGGGTTGATTTAAAGATGCTGTATGTGCAGTCCTGTGGGGATATTTCCTAGGATCAACCTGTGGTGGCATTCCACAACTTTCCACACTCGTCTGCTGGGTGGCTTTGTCACTGAGGAGCTAAAGGAAACACTAAACACACATTTATTGAACTCTGCAGTGAATGGAGCCTGGGCTGGGGCTGAGGCACAGCTGGAAGCTGAGTGAGGCCTGTGGACTTCTGCAGTCCCTAAGCTCTGGCTTCCTGGCATTGCAGGCTCCTCAGCAAGGCCTGGACGGAGATGGGTAGACCTGAAAGTGTTACTCACCCCTTGCTCCTGACAGATTTGCGTCAGCCTCTCCAGCTGCTCCTCTTGGATGGCCTTGGCCTTCTCGTACTGCTGAGTAACCATCTCCACCTCCAGCTTGACCGGCAGGACATAGGCTGGAAGACAGAGGAGCCATGTGAAAACCTGGCCAGCGGCTGGGCTTAGGCTGGGGAACGGCACACCTGGCATTCAGGCAGCAGCTGCTTCAGAGCCCAGGCTTAGCTTGTGGAGCTGGGGTGGGAGAGGTGCCCAAGGCATCCAGAAAGTACAGAGGGGGCCATACCACCTCTTTGGTGAGGAAGCAACCCAGCCTGGTAGCTCTGTACAAGTGGGCCTCCCTGCACGGTTCTTTGTATCTGAGAACCATCTTTGGGAGTCCACTGCCTTGAGTCTTTATTTATTTCTCTGCGATGACACCAGAGGCATTACCCTCTTGACCATGTCCCAATTAAATGACACTGTTCTTCAGGATTGAGGTCCAGTCTTATGTGAAGGCTGGCCTTGCATGAACACAGTACATAGTGTATCAGAGCCGGGTGTGGTGGTGCACACCTTTAATCCCAGCACTAACCTGGGGAATGAGACAAATGGATCTGAGTTCAAGGCCAGCCTGGTCTACATTGAAAGTTCCAGACCAGCCAAGGCTACATAGTGAGATTGTCTCAAACAAAACAAAACAAAAACAAACAAACAAAAGACAAAAAAATAGTTGCATGGGAAGGGGGATCAGGACACTCATGTGTGTGACATGTGATTTTTCACATAACTGTGGGTAGCTTCAGAACACCATGCTGAAGAGGTGGGGCAGGCTTGGCTTTCTCCACTCTGGGGGTCACACCCTCCACCCCACACTCGTCATAGTGCTCTGAGTCCTCCTTCCTCAACTGGCAGCTACAGTCTCAGCCTCCCTGCTAACCCCTCTCAGGTTACTTACCATCAATGACCCTCTTCACCCGCCAGATTCGGAACATGATGATGAGGCTGATGGCATCCCAGGGGCTTCTGGGTCCGTTTGCCACAGTGGAGGCCACCATTGGAGCCAAGGACAAGATGATCACAGCCCCGTCGAACACCTGAGAAAGGGGTGTACTTTAGTGTCTCCAGTCAGGCTGTGTGGCAGACTGAAGGGCAGCCAGAAAGGCCGCTGCCGCGGGCCATATTCTCCAGGTAATCTGCCTGGAGAAGTTCAGCCCATCTCCAGCTGCCCTGCTCTAACTCTCTGAGGGACCCTCTTCCTCCAGGACATGATCAAGCATTCTTTGTACTTCTCATGACCTCAGCCCTCCTCCAGGTCCAAGTTTGGACAACCTTAGGCCAGCATCCCATGTCCTAAACCCTGGGCAGAGACTGAGATGAGTGCCTCATGAACAGAATAGACTGAGGGTCATAGGGGTCTCTTTATCTGTGGGTGGCAAGAGTCCAGGGCCAGCGTGTCACCTCTCACAAGTCAGAGCCATGGAGGACAGAACATGGAGAGCAGGGGTGTAGTCCACACGGTTAAGCCTTGGACACTGGCTTCCTCTCTGTTTGCCTCAGACAAGCCTTGTATGGGCCTCTCTGAGGCCAGGCCCTCTGTGTAGGCTCCCAGATTTGGGCTCAAACAGTTTAAAATACAGACATAGAAGAGAGGGAGGAAAATGCAATCAATGCTGGATACCTAAGCCTGACCTTGCCTTGGTCTATTGCATAAAATACTGGCTGCCTCCAGGCCTCCATCACTGTAGGGGCTTCTCCCTATGCCCCAGCCCCTATCTCCCTGAAGCAGTGTGGACATCCAGACTGAGAAGAGAGGTCTCAGCTTCTCAGAGCCATGCTCCACCACTGAGTCATTCTGGAGTAGATTTATTTGTTTTCAGATCCATCTCTCTGGCTTTTCAAATTGATTTAACTTAAACCGTGTATGTTTTGTGAACCTCAAGGGAAGTTTTAAAGAAAATTCTTCAGTTGGAAAATGTCTGAGTTTGTTCCCTCCCAACCTCTACCTCCTCCCACTCCACCCAGGTGGCACCCCTGTGGTCAGATGCATGCTGGGGGAGAGCTCTAGGGATAGATGAGAAACATTCCCAGCTTCTAGGATCTGGGGATAGAAAATGGTCATACCTCTATTTTGTTTTCGATGTAATCCCAGATCCCCAGCACAACAATCCGTAGAACAGTCTGAGGACCAGGGGCGGGG
>NC_022012.1:49574369-49578223 GCF_000317375.1 Microtus ochrogaster | reverse complement strand
GAGAGAGAGAGAGAGAGAGATTATTGTTCTCTCAGTTAAGAAGGTTCCAGATCTGGAGCTCTGTTGTCTCCACACTCAACAACAAGTTAAGGTCTTCCCCATTCTACACACCCTCCCATCCCCACTACAAGAGCCCAGTTGCAGTACAGTGGTGGCCCTTGCCTTTTATGGTCCCCTCTGTCCTCAGGCTCTGCCCCTCCACCTACCTGTGTGTTATCCCCTGGGTATCCCTTACACCAGACTCATTCAAAGTCCTTACACTCAAAGGCCGTACAGAACACACTCCAAACCCCTTAGAATGAACGATACCCAAGACTCTGTAGCCCTCTTCAGCATCGTCTCGTGCCACTCCCATCATGACAAAATCACGTACACATCTACAAACTTTCTCCTACTCCCTGGTCACTGTGCCATGGCAAAGGGTGGGGGTTGCTTCTCTCCGTATCTCTCTGTCCTGCACTAAGTCTTCAGCACAGCCACGCAGCTAAAGATGCCATCTCCTGGCTCTCCTTGGGCTTGGGAGGGGCCCATGGCTGATGACAAGAAGTGCCACGTATACTTTTGGGGCTGTGCCCTTAAATCGACTTGCCTCTGCTCACTTTCCTCTCTCCCTCTCCTAGAATGTGGGTATGTAGGCATGGTGGTGCCTTCTTCGGTGAAGAGGGCAAAAGGAGAGAGAAGGAAGCCTGACGGGTCTTCAGTAGCTGCGAGCTTGCACATCTGTCTTAACCCCTTACTCAACAAAACCTGTTCTTCCAGCCTTAAGTCCAGGGGTAGGAAGAGCTCTGGGGAGGGTGGGGGCGGAGTGTTCTGAGACCTCTTATTAAAGTCGCACACAATAACGGCTCTTTGAGAAACTCCTCCTCTGGGGACCACTTTTTTCTTCTGCTGGAGAGGGGGGTTAGATGACACAGCTCCAGACACTGATGAGAACAACACCTGCCATGTAGGACATGCCAATTAGAGCCAGATGTCAGGTGCCCTGCCATCTCATACGTGAGTCTCCTTGAACCAAGAGAGAGGGCGACCAAAGAAGCTGTCCAAGGTCCTAAGCATCTCTCTCTCTGCGCTCCAGCTGGGTAGAAACACCACATGCTCTCCTGCCTGCTCCCTCATATGCTGCTGGACTCAAAACTTGGTACTTCTCTCTTTTGAATGCTACATCCACCCTCGACTTCTGGGCCTTCCCTGGCACAAAGGTCCAGGCCGAGAGAAAGGAAATAGCCTGAGCTGAATATGATCAATGGGACGGCTACTGTCACACGGTTCTTCATCTTTAAGGACCGCTGTAAATCATGGCACATGGAGTTTACCTTTTTACCCTTTTTAGAGCACATCTGCCAGATTAAATATGCTCAAGTGTGGCAATCACCACCAGACCCGAACACAACTGACAACGAGAGCTCCACCATTCAACAATGACGCCATGCTCCTGGTCCCTGACCACCTCCGATCCATTGTCCATGTCCTCAGGAGCCTCACTCAGGAAGAACTGCTATACTTCTTCAAAAGCAAGGCTGCAGCGTGGTGGTGCATACTTTTAATCCCAGCTCTTGGAAAGCTGAGGCAAGTGGACCTCTGAGAATTTGAGGCCAGCCTTCTCTACACAGTGAGTTATAGGCCAACCAGGGTTACATAGTGAGACCCTGTATTGAAATAAAAGAAGGCTGGTCTTAGCTGAAGAGTCTATAGAATGTAGGGTAAGGAGGTGGAGAAAGGAATGGCCAAGCATGAGAGAGAGAGGGCAGGGGAGAAGAGGGCAGCAGACAGTCCCTGGGGCCCTGGTCCCCTGAGAAGGATGTGGGCATCTAGCATTGCAGACCATTGTGGTGCCAGGGAAGCAGGTGAAGCAGTTTGGGCACCACCCCCTGCCTGACCTCCTTGGTGGTCCATTTGTGAACCTGACCTCCAGTTCTGGGAGACTTGTTTTCATAGGCCAGCAGAAACCTCACGAAAGACCTTTGTGAGGAGAAGGGGCCGGGACACACTTCGGCAAGTCAGCTGCTTTCAGCTGGGGTCAAAGCCAGAGTGAAAACCCAGCTCCATAGCAACCCACCTGCTGGCATCCCTTCCACATCCACCCACAGCATCCTTCCCTCTGCAAATATCTATGCTGAAAACTAGTGTACATGGACCAAAGGACCTGCACCATTACCCCCAAAACCCAGTGTCCCCTGCATCTCTGAGGATAAGCTTCTCAACGTGCAGTGACCCTGCCTCAGCAACATTTGGGGTGTTTTGTTTAAAACACCAGATTTCTGGACTCCCAGGGAGACCCAGAGTACTGGACTCTGGGTTAAGGCCTAGACTATGCTTATAAACAGGGCTGCCACAAAGCTCCAGTGGGAAGTTCCAGTACAGAGCAGCAAGCTGAGAGACATTCACTTCCCAGCCCAGGCTGCTTCTTTCCCACGGTGGGGGTGGGGTGGAGAGTAAGGGTTGTCAGTCCCTTCCTTTCCAGTCTGGCTGCCTTCAACAGGTGGCTCAGATCAGCAAGGTATGGAAGAGTCTTGTCACACCGCAAAGATGATCCATTTGGTATTTATTTCAAACCAAGTACCTACTCCAGATGATGGGTGCAGGCACTGAGGTTCAGGGGGCCGGTAAATCTTCTGTTTTCCACCTCATCTTTTCTCCATCAGGCCCAGCTCATTAATACGGATGGAGGAAAAGTTGACTTCATGGGATGGTGGAAAGGGAGGGGTGGAGTCCGGTGGCAGAAGGCCCCCTGCCCCTGTTTATGGCTTGAGACCCTCCCCTTGGAGAATTACCCTCTTTGCCTTGAACAGTCTGGAGATCGTAGCAGATAGAGGAAGGAATACCTGCTAGGATTGCTAGGGTAGATATGAACTTTGGGCACAGTTTTAAGAGGTGCTCCTCCTGGCCAGCAGTGCTTCAGCCTGACGGGGTTGGAAATGAGTGGTACCTCGATCCCTCCCTGAGCTGGAGATGACCCTGGGAGGATGCAAATCTTGGACAAGTCTTCCTTGGGGTTTGAGCAGTGAGAGGAAAAGCCCTGAATCAAGGTCCAACCACACAACCATAAAACAGGATGTGGGTGCGGTGGCTGTCAACTTGGCACACCTGGGATTAGCTAAAACCCAAGCAGCTGGGCACACCTGGGAGGGATTTCTCTTTATTGAGTCATCTGAGGTGGGAAGACCCATCTCAATTCTGGGCCACACCTCTGGAAGCAATCCATATAAAAGGGCATGGGAGAAGGATGCTTTTGCTTTTTGCCTGCTTGGCCTTGCTCTCACTGACAAGTTTATCTGTCCTGATGCTAAGTCATTTCTTTCTTCTATCAGAGTCTATTTCTTTGGGATCAGAGACACACTCCTAAAATAAAAAGTTTGCAAAGTGAAAAGTATCTTTTGAGAAGGAGAAGAAGAACACATCCCTTTCTGTAACTTATTCCCTCTAAATCCCCCGAGCTAGGGCTGGTGACTCAGGAGGCTGCCTCCTCCCAGGGTCCAAAGGGTGCAGCCCCAACCAGACATAGCAGCTGATACCTGCAGGGGCTCTGAGCTCACAGGCAAGTTGACCTCATTGTCTCTCATGCTGGTGCATCCTGGCATCAGAATCTTGCCCATTTTAAAGGAATGTGATCAAGGCCTACAGGGCAAAGCAAGGGGCAGCAGGTATGTGATTGAATGCCTGCCACCTCAGTGATGGACGGTGACAGAGAATTCCCAGTGATTGGAGCAGTAAGTGACTGACGCTGATGGAGCACTCCCAGTGCATGGAGCAGTGAGTGACTGACACTGATGGAGCACTCCCAGTGCATGGAGCAGTGAGTTACTGATGCTGATGGAGCACTCACAGCGTATGGAGCAGTGAGTGATGACACTGAT
>NC_022012.1:49572433-49574269 GCF_000317375.1 Microtus ochrogaster | reverse complement strand
CAGTGAGTGATGACACTGATGGAGCACTCCCAGTGCATGGAGCAGTGAGTTACTGACGCTGACGGAGCACTCACAGCGTATGGAGCAGTGAGTGACTGATGCTGATGGAGCACTCACAGCGTATGGAGCAGTGAGTGACTGATGCTGATGGAGCACTCACTGTACATGGAGCAGTAAGAGACTGACGCTGGTGGAGCACTCACAGTGCATGGAGCAGTGAGTTACTGACACTGATGGAGCACTCACAGCACATGGAGCAGTCAGTGACTGATGCTGATGGAGCACTCACAGTGCATGGAGCAGTGGCCCTGACCTTGCTGAGCAGAGAATGAGCAAGGCTCTAGTTCCAGAGCTTCCTCTCGGCATAGAAACATTTTCAAGTCTAAAACTTTAACTAAATAATCCCTTATGGACCACATGTGTCCACTGAGCCACTGACTCCCCACCCCCTCTTCCCAGGCGAAAGGGCTAAACAAAGGCATCTCTAGTGAACCTACCACAACTTGTCTCCAGCTCCCGATGCCAAAGGAAAACAGTCCCTGGTCCCTGGGGTGACCAGTGAGCCTAATGCCAAAGCCCTAGAGAGTGTTTTGTTTGGCGCCTGTTTAGAGACCGGGGCATTTGTGGTGCTAGCACTGTTCCAGGACAACCCCCTTCTTCCCTTTCTACCCCGCTCCACTCTGAACTTTCCTTCCATTCCCATGGCTACATTTTTCTCAGCTACGTCCTCTGCCTACACCAAAATTGTCTCCCAGGGCGGGCTGTTGCCTCTCCTTAGTTCCCTGAACCCTTGGCTTTACCCACCTCCAGTTCCCCGAGTTCCCAAACTCTGTTTCCAGCCTGGATGTCTCTCCTGCCTGCCTGTCCGAGAACAGCAAGGGGACATCACTGCTCCCTCACTGACTAAGCCAGACCCTCGGAGCTCTCTACTTCCTGTCCCTGAGCCCAGACTCTTCCTGTCCACCCTCCCCATCCATCCCCTGTTCCTTTAACTGTTCCTTTAACTGTGTTCTGACTGTGCCTTTTGGGCTCAGGCAGGGCCTTAGTCCCTCGCAACTAAATCATCCTCCTAACTGCCTCGCAAATTCCTGTTCTGACAACCACCAACCCCAACCATGTTCCCAAAGTTTCATCATGACCCCTTTGCCTAGGGCCCCAGCAGCTTCCCCTTGTTGTAAGTCATGGGTCTCTCCAAGCCTGTATCCTCTCCCTCACCAGCTCTAGGAAGATACCAATTCTAGCTAAAACCCCTGATGTATCATCTCATATCCTACAGGCCAACATTTCACATGTGTAAATCTGGCCTCTGTGAATGGAATAAATGGATCAGCAGGAATCCTCTGGCTCCTTTCAAATACTCATTAACTCAGTAATTTCAGATAAACAAGTTTCCTAGTGAATCATAAAATAGTCCCCAATTCAGAAGCTGTTTTCTTTATTTTTTATCATTTATTTTTATCTTATGTTCATGGCTGTTTTGTCTGCAGGCATGTCTGTGTGAGGGTGTCAGAACTCCTGGAACCGGACTCATGGACAGCTGTGGGCTGCCATGTGGGTGCTGGGAATTGAACCTGGGCCCTCTGGATGATCAGCCAGTGCTCTTAACCGTAGAGTCATTTCTTCAACTCCAGAATCAATTTTTTCTGTTTTAGTGTTCCTGGTCTTGATCTCCTTGCAAGGCATCCCAATGTTTTGTTTTAAGATGCTTTGGTATATTAGAAATACCCAAGGAAACAGAAGTGAATCCAGTTCTTCTATAAGCCAGCAAGCCAAACAGATGGCATGGTTTGAGCATGGTTATTGGTTGACTGTCGTGGATGGCACGGTTTGAGCATG